>NW_015387641.1:176978-218938 GCF_001527695.2 Protobothrops mucrosquamatus
ACCTTAGCCATAAAAGTTGGCTGGGTGACTTTGAGCCTATCGCCAGAGACTGGGAATTCTAGTCCCACCTTAGCCATAAAAGTTGGCTGGGTGACTTTGAGCCTATCGCCAGAGACTGGGAATTCTAGTCCCACCTTAGCCATAAAAGTTGGCTGGGTGACTTTGAGCCTATCGCCAGAGACTGGGAATTCTAGTCCCATCTTAGCCATGAAAGCCGGCTGGGTGACTTTGAGCCTATCGCCAGAGACTGGGAATTCTAGTCCCACCTTAGCCATGAAAGCCAGCTGGGTGACTTTGGGCCAATTACCAGGAGATATGAGTTCTAGTCCCACCCCAGGCATGAAAACCAGGTGGGTGACTTTGGGCTGGTCCCTCTCTCTCTCTCTCTCTCTCTCTCAGCCCAACCCACCTCCCAGGGCTGTGGTTGTGGGGAAGGTACACTGGATAAGTTTGCCACCTGGAATGATTGATAAAACTAATAAAGGTGGGATATAAAATAAACCAACTTCTCACACTCTCTGGCTAGGCCAGCTAGGGAATTCTGGAAGTTGAAGTCCGTCCATCTTAAAGGATTGAGAAACAACCAAGAGGTGGTCCCACCATAAATTTCATTCGCTACTCTTGGTTGCCATCTGCTGACCAGGAAGCTTGGTGCTTTTGATTGCTACAGAAGGCAAGGTGGGTTTCTGTCTGAACCTAGAAACGTGGGGGCAGCTTTAAGACGGGCGGCCTTCAACTCCCAGAATTCCCTAGCCAGTATGTTTTAAGACAGGTGGGCTTCGACCCCCAGAATTCTCCAGCCAGCAGCTTTAAAGGTGCATCTTAAAGCATGCCGGCTGGGGAATTCTGGGAGTTGAATCCCACATGTCTTAAAATTGTCCAGGTTGAGAAACAACCTTCTAGACATGCAAAAAAAAAAAAAAAGAAGAAGACAGTTAGTTTTGCTTCATTCTATTCCAGAATTGGGGCTGGAGCACCGCCCCACCCCCCCCAAGCTGTCCAGGAATAGAATAGAGCTGGAAGGGACCTTGGAAGTCTTCTAGTCCAGCCCCCCTGCTCAAGCAGGAGGACCTATACCATCTCAGGAGCCTAACATGAGAAACACCCGGCCCTGAAGTAAAATGGCACCAGTTCCTGGCACCAAGGGGGCAGGGAGACCTACCCAATCGATCCTTGTGTGCTGTTTGCCCGCACACAGGTGACAATGACGCAATCTTTCTCCCGGCCTTGGAATCCGTCCACGGTGTCAATTTCCCCAACACTGGGGAGGGAAAGAAAATAAGTAAGTAAGTAAGTAAGTAAGTAAGTAAGTAAGTAAGTAAGTAAGTAAGTAAGTGAAGGAAGGAAGGAAGGAAGGAAGGAAGGAAGGAAGGAAGGACAGGAAGGAAGGACAGGAAGGAAGGAAGGAAGGAAGGTAGGAAGGAAGGAAGGAAGGAAGGAAGGAAGGAAGGAAGGAAGGAAGGAAGGACAGGAAGGAAGGAAGGAAGGAAGGAAGGACGGAAGATGAGTCAGGATGATTACTTTTAACCCACACCCCCACCTTCAAAACAAACAAACAAACACCCCCTTGGAAAATGAAGGGGGTAATTGCAGGGAAGATGAGTAATAAATCTTAATTTAAGAGATTTTAAGGGAGAGGGGGAAGAGAGACAAGGAAGCAGAAGGTGAACTGGGGGGGAGGAGGGGGGGGAAAATCTCAGGACATGGAGTAATTAGACAGAGAGGGACGTCCGCCCCTTCGGCACTCACCTGTTTTCTCCAAATTCTTTATCCAGCTGCCTCTGTATCCTCCTCTTTTGCGCGTTGTAAGGAGTGATGATTCCAATCTGGCGGGAGCCCATGTCCTTCTTTTTCCCCTTAATGACCTTCATTAGCTCCGTCAACAGCTTCAATTCTTGGGGGTTATAAAAGGAGCTGAACCAAGGCAAACAGGGGGAAAAGTGAATTTAGAGGAGAAGAGGGAGGAGGAGGAGAACAAGCGAGGGGTAAATTTAAGGTTGTAAATTGGCTCCATCCTTCCCATTAAAGCCAAGCACTGCATCGGGGGACGCGGGCAAGAAACAGTTCCCTAAATCAGTGCTTCTCAACCTCGACACTTTTCAGATGAGTGGGACTTCAACTCCCAGAATTCCCCAGCCGGGACTACTCGGACACCAATGCTTGTTGAAAGGGAAGTTCCCAAAAGACGGGACTGGCGTTTTCCCTGGCTGTCGCGTCTGCAGCCACTGAGGCGCATTGAAGCGACACAGGCCAGACAACTTACTCGTTCTCGCATTCCTCGCGGCTGTCTAAGACGTCGAAAAGCAAATAGGGTTGGAAAGGCCAGGCCAGCGAGAAGCGATCTTCTGCTATTTTCCTGTTGTGGGAGAATTGTCACAGGACAGAAAGAGGCAAAGAGAGAGTTGACACCAGGCCACTTTTCAAACAGAGACACTGAATCACACAGGCGTGGCCAAATCTTTGAGCTTGTCTCACGCACAAGGCTTGGAGAAACTAGGTAGAAATGTTGCAAGGGCTGGTACAAAAACCCTGATTTAAGCCCAGGAAGTGTCAGGAAGAAGCATAGACTAAACCAGGGGTAGGCAACCTTGGCTCTTTTATGACTCGTGGACTTCAACTCCCAGAATTCCTGAGCCAGCATGGGGGAACTATGGCCCCCTCATGACTTGTAGACTTCAACTCCCAGAATTCCTGAGCCAGCATGGCTGTTTGGAAACCTCTCCCTTTCCCCTCAGCATGGCTGGCTCAGGAATTCTGGGAGTTGAAGTCCACGAGTCATAAAAGAGCCCAGGTTGCCTACCCCTGTACTAGTTCCTCCATTAACTGACTGGGAAATAACGGGGAAGAAATGGAAAAAACACCATCAAACTTTCAAAAACATGTCAATATAATTCTGTTCCAACTCGTGACGTCCATTTCCTGGTCTGGCCTATCTGAAAAGGCTGGTACAAAAACAGCTAGAATTTTCTCGTTGCAACTCAAGAAAAAAAAAAATCCCCCCCCCTTTTTTTTTTGAAAGACTTGTCTCTCGATTCTTTTAAAAAAGGGGAAACGTTAAGACATCAGAAAAATCCAACAAACCCAAACTGAATTGCTGGATAGAAGGTTAATGACAGTGATGGGTTTGTTTTTTTTACACGTAAGAGTCCACCCCCCCTCAAAAAAAAATATAAAACCCAAGACAGAATCGTATACGCCGTTTGTGATGTCACAAAAAAAAAAAAACAACAGAAGACGCCTTGGGGCTGCCCAGACACAAATTTAAAAATAGGCAAAAATGGGCAGGGTGGGGGGGAAAAAGGGACCTCAGACCCACATTTTACTTGTTTAGCAAGATGCTTCCATTCCCTACCTGTCAGTGGTCAAGACCCCTTCGTAGATATATTTGGAGGGGAAAAGACAAATTTCTGGGTGCATCCGATACTGAACGGTGAGCTGAAGCACTGGAAATTTCCCAGAGATATTTTCTTGATCCTGTTCCTTCAGGTGCTTGCAGAGACGGTCTATTAGAGACTGGTCGTAGCTATGATCCTGGGCTTTCTAACAACATGGGAAAAAAGACATTCAGAAGGAGTGCCCTTCTGAATGTATATTCTGAAAATATACAGGTAGTCAGTCCTTGACTTACAACCACAATTGATAAGAACAAGACAAAGCACTGCAGTTGATAACTTAGTAACCTCGCTGTTAAGTGACTCTGAATTCCCCACTGACTTTTGCTTGTCGCAAAAGGGGATCACGTGACCCCGGGACGCTGCGACCGTCGTAAATACGAGCCAGTTGCCCAGCATCTGAATTTGGATCGCGTGACCGAGGCAAAGGTTGTCAACTGTGAAAGACGGCCGTCAGTCATTTTTTTTTCCGGGGCCGTTGCAACTTTGAACGGCCAACTAAATGAACTGTTGTAAATTGTTGCCCCGTGGAATTGATTTACTGTGCTTTCCACCGTCTTTCATCAACCACAGGGAAGGTCGGTTGTATTGTGCCCATTTTACAGATGGAAAAAACAGAGGAGATAAAAACGATTCAATTGACAAGATACCGCAATCAGCCCAGAGCAGGCATTCTTGATGTTGGTTTTCATCATCTTTCCCTCCCCATAAAAGAGAGGAGTGGGTTCAAAACACACTCACCCAGGCCACTAAACTCCAGCATCGTGACTCGGAGACCGTGAGTAAATTAAACTTAATGTTCTTCCTCCTCAAAAACTTTCCCCAAAATGGCGGACGCATTTTGAAACGCTTCCCCCCCCCCATTTGCTCCACTACAAGGGAAATAAGAGATCCCTGTAATTACCTCATTAGTCAAATATCCCCGAATTCCAGATCGTGAATTCCCCCCTGTGTGTTTACCCTATCATTTATTTGATCAGAAAGGAGGCAGGGAAGCAGTTCGCCACCACAGCAATGACTGAGACGGTGACAAAGAACGGAGCAATTAATTTAATCCTGCAATTAACGTGAAAGCCTGTAGACCTTTAGCAGCTGATTAATAACAATAATAAAAATAATAATAATTCCACTAGTGTAACGAAGAGACGAAAAGTAGAGCTGGCCACTTTGGGACATAAGGAGGAGATTGAGAGGCCCAACACATCTGGAGGTGGCTGGGCTGAAGAGCCCGCAGGAAAACAACTGCTAGCCAGGAAGACAAGATCCACTTTCCCGCACATCTGGAGACACCTTAAAGATGCAACTACGTACCAGGGACTTAATGGTGGGAGGCAGCTGTTCGGGATCGCCAACCAGGACCAGCTTCTTACAGCCATGGATCAGAGGGATGAGGGTTTCGATTTCACACGTCTGTCCCGCCTTTTTGTAAGAAAGCACCAGAGTGGGAAGAAATAAATTAGAAACTGCAAGGAGGAGAGGAGGAATAAGCCCAAACAGAAACACAGGTAATTTTCGATGATGTACGGCTGGCCGCTTAGCAACGGTTCAAAGTTGCAATCAACTCACAAAAAGGTGCAGGTGATCCTCGACTTAACGAGAACTTGTTTAGGAACCATCACAAATTATGACCACCATGGGCAAGCTCTATTACAGTTGTAAGTCAAGGACTATCTGTGCTGGAAAGATCTGCAGAATTCCTTCTGAATTTGTAACTCCTTCAGCTCTTATTTTCAGGATTTTTCCCCTGATTTTGTTTTTTAAATGGGGTGCACAGCCTTCTAGAGGACAGTCTATAATTTGCTTTTTTTTCCCTTGCCCCCAGTTTTTGTTTGAGTAGATTTTTTTTGAGCTATTCCAAATTCTTTTTAAGAGAAAATCAGGAGAATAATAACCCCCCCACACACCGCTGATCGCAGCCCTCGGGTTTTGCACTGAATAGATATATACACACACACATATATATATATAATGTGTTTTAAAAACTATCCACCCCACTTCTTGGCGGAAAAGGGGATCGGGAAACGGGCGGCTGGGTCTGAAACGGGTAAAAAGCAACTTTGCAAATTAAAAAGGATGCCAGGGAGTCATAACTCCTGCTACAAGAGAAGCGTGTAATTGTCTGAACGAGAATTTATTCCCAGCACATGGCAGAAGTAATGTACTGTTAAATTGTTCTTGTCCTGCCACGGGGCAGGAAATGGGTCGTGCTTTGCTAAACGGAGGGATGACGGGGTGGCGTTGGGGGGTGGGGGAGGGGAAACACAGCCGTTGCAGGCTGTGATGGACAACCCTGGAGGAACGAATTCCATTTATAATACGGGCAATTAATCCAAGGACCCAAACTGGCTCTTGAGAGAATATCAATGACATTTTTCTCATACGATATGAACGGCACAAGCAGTTCTCTAACTCACGACCACATTTCTGTTGTTAAAAGTGAGTTTGGCCTCCATTTTACCACCTTGCTTGTCACGGTTGTCGGAAGGTCGCAAAATGATCCACTTAATAACTGTGGCAAAAAAGAAGGCCGTAAATGTGGGGCAAAACCCATTGAACAACTGTCTTGTTTGGCAACGGAAATGATTTGGGCGTCATTGTGGCGGTACGTCAAGGATTCCCTTGTACACAGGAGGGAGCAGCTGAGTGTCTCCCAAGTGTAAGGGACACACCGCAGGCGTCTTACCTCGTCCACAATCACACAGCTGACGGGGTCCCCGCCCAGCCTGCGGAAAGCGGATTTTAGCAACACCCCTCCGCTGGTGCTCAAGGTGCAGCAAATGATGTGGGACTCCAAAATGATGCTGGCTTTCAATTCCTGAGATCGCCCGCGCGCCTGAAAAGCAGAAGAGCCAGGAGAATTCAAAGCTTGGTTCGAAATTCGGATCGGGGACGGATCAGTCTAGATTCCTCTCCCTCCAGCCTTGCCCAAAAGTCAAGAGCTGGCCCAGCGGTTGAGGCACAAATCAAGGCACTGGGGGATGAAAAAAAACCAGCGCCAGTAACAATTCAGCCCGCTTCCCGATTCTTAAAGAAAGAATTTGGATTGTCTGTTGGCAAGACCAACTGAGGGATGTTAGGAACTCTACCTCTTTGAGTTGAGAAGCCAAGCCCTGCCTCTCCTTGGAGAGCTGGCAAATTTCGTCCTCCAGCTGCTGTTTCTGAAACAGAAGACAAACTTTTTTTTCAAAACCAAGAACCATCGTTTGTGCAAGCCATGTTGAAAACTGGACACCAGGAGCTGGCACCAGGTGAGCCATCCCCACGAACTGTCACATCAGCCACCTCCCTTTTAATGCCTTGGCTTGAGAAATTGAGACATCAGCTTCCTCTAACCAACCAAAATCTTGCACAGCGTATATTAAACCACCGTTTCACGACTCAACTAGGTAACATCGTCATCAGCCAGCACTGATGAAGGTCTGCAAGAAATCCACCAAGCTCAAAGAATAACAAGGACCCCACAAAACCTCCTCCCCCCCTTCTCTTCCTCCTCCTCCTCTCCACACACCTCTCTCTCTTCTAGCACTGATGATGTTACCTAGTTGGGTCATGAAATGTCTGCAAGGAAACCACCGAGCCCAGAGAGCACCAAGGACCCCAAAGTCCTTTTTCTCTTCCTCCTCCTCCACTCCACAAATTCCACTCCCATCTCACACTGATGATGTTACCTAGTTGGGTCATGGAACGCTTGCAAGAAAACCACCCAGCTCAGAGAGTACTAAGGACAATAACTTCCTCCTCTTCCTCCTCCGCTCCACAATCCCTACTCTCTTCTAGCACTGATGATGCTACCTAGTCAGGTCACGAAACGTCTACAAGAAAACCACCAAGTTCAAAGAGCACCAAAGACCCCACAGATTTTGGGTTTCTAGGGGAAAGATGAAGAAATGCTGAGGTCTATCTGAAGCTCTTGCCAAAAGACTATTTTCACCAGCCCGCCATGTTTATGTGCCCAAATCTCTTCCCCTGCCTAATTCTAACCACCACCTCAGGTAGAACAGAATAGAGCTGGAAGGGACCGTGGAGGTCTTCTCGTCCAGGGGTCCCCAACCTTTTGGGCACCAGGGACCGCTTACATGGAGAGAGGTTTTTCCGCGGACCGGAGGGGGCGTGATTTTGTGTGCTGCCTGCATCCCGCGGATGGGGCTTTGCTTGTTTGTGCAGACCGGTTGCTGGCATGCTGCGGCCCGGTAATGGTCCACAGACTAGGGGTTGGGGATCCCTCTTCTAGTCCTAACTCCGTTCCAGTGGTTTAGTTGTTTTTTTTCTCTCCCAAGAGATCGTGGGTGGAATCAGAAGCACCCACTCGTCCGCTACCAATGTCTCCAAAAATAACCCCTTCTATTTGGGATCTGGTGGTTACCTTCTTCCCGTTCTCGCTTCGGTCCATGGCCCGCAGACGAGAAAGCGTGTCCAGCTGCCGATCTAAATCTTCCTTCCTCTTTTGGAGGTCTTGGTGTTTACCAAGCATGGCTTTGTCTACGGAATCAAAGAGAAGGACATCCCGTTTTTTCCAAACCAGGTTGAAGATCTGGTTCGCTCAGTCCAGAATCTGGTTCAAGTTCAGATCGTTGTCGGAAGGTCGCAAAAGGGGATCGTATGACCCTGCGACCGTCATAAATAAGAGCCAGTGGCCAAGTGTCTGAATTTTGATCACATGACCACAGGGAGGCTGTGACGGTCGTAAGTGTGAAAAACGGTCCTAAGTCCCTTTTTTTAGTGAGGTTCTAACTTTGAACGGTCACTAAATGGACTGTTGTAAGTTGAGGATTAGTTGGATTCAGGGTTTCACACAAAGCTAGTTTCCAATTCATCAATATCCTTATTCTTAAATTTATCAGTTGCTGGTTCTCTTCCCTTCGAATCTCCTGTTAAGAGTAAGAGATTTTTCCATCTTTAGTAGTTTTACTTACCTCTATTCTTTCTGCTCCCTCTGGAATATTCCGACCTAGATTTAAGGATCTTTGCAGGACTTTTCTTTCGGGATCTCTAATGGTTTGGGGTGATATTTCTCAACAGTAGAGTCCACTGGGTTGAGTATTATATTCTAACAAGCCTCTCTCTACTTTTCTGACACTGCCTGAAGAGCAAAGTGGCTCTGTGGCTTTCCCGTTATCCTTTATTCCTCAGCCGAGAGGAAATAATAATAATAGTAATAATAATAATAATAATAATAATAATAATAATAATAATAATAATAATAATTAAAAAATAAAAAACAGGGCTGCCAAAAAAAAAAGTTTAAGACCCCCAGCACCATCCAATTCCTAAGCCAAGAAAGGGGCTTGAGAGGAAAAAAAGGTGACGCAATTTCACACTCACTAATTTTGCGATCGACCTGATCG
Organism: Protobothrops mucrosquamatus; assembly: GCF_001527695.2. Classification (NCBI taxonomy): domain Eukaryota; kingdom Metazoa; phylum Chordata; class Lepidosauria; order Squamata; family Viperidae; genus Protobothrops; species Protobothrops mucrosquamatus. The sequence continues at coordinate 185,716 of NW_015387641.1, forward strand.
TCCAAACTGAATTTCCGGACTTCGCTGTTGATCGACTTCTGTTGCCCTAGACGGACCAGGTTGATGTCGCCACAATTTCCTAGAAGCCACAAATAGGCAGAGTTGGGCTGTTTCTCAAGGCAGAGTTGTTCAACAATATCAAATTTTATCAATAAGTAAATAGCCATAGCACTTATATGCTGCTTTAGTGCTTTACAGCCCTGAGCTGTTTAGAGTCTGTGTATCACCCCCCCACGAATCTAAGAGCTCATTTTACCGAGACATTTCTTAAGTGACACACACACACACACACCGGGACACAGCAACCGTCATAAATATGAGCCAGTTGCCAAGCACTCAAATGTTGTTGAGGCGACTATGGGGATGCTACAATGGTCTTGTGTGAGTAAGAGTCATCAGTCCCTTTTTTCCAGTGCCGTTGTAACGCTGAACGGTCACTAAACGAACGGCTGTTAAGTCACAGTCTCCCTGTATTACAACTGGCATAACACATCACGTTGTTTCAATGTCTTAAACCAGGGGTCTTCAAACGTGGCCCCTTTATGACTTGCGGACTTCAACTCCCAGCGTGCCTGGCTGAGGAATTCTGGGAGTTGGAAGTCCACCAGTCCTAAAAGGGACAATGTTGAAGACCCCTGTCTTAAACCTTGTGCAATTTGTCCTCCTGTCTCCAGGGACTGCTTCCCCCAAATGACAACGGCCACAAATAAATTAAAATTAAAAGGGGGGGGGAGAAGGAAAGGCGAGACCCGCTCATACCTAAAGCGTTTTTCTCCCGGTATTTTTTGAATTCCAAAATTATTTTTTTCATGAGGTTATCGATGGCGGCGTTGGAAGGCGCGCAAACCAAGATGCGGTTCGTCTTGATCTTGGCGTTCAGCCTCTGGACGGCGTTCTCCTTTCCCGATCGCTGGGGATTAAAAATGACACAAGACGGTCTTGGCTTCGGAATATAAACGTAAGAAATCATGAAACTCTTAAATTTAAAAGAGTTGCTTCGGGAGGAAGGCAATCGCCACCCGCTCGTTGACAAGGCACCTATGGATGTATCCACACAGGGGATTGACTTATGACGACAATTTGCTAAGTGAGAATTTTCCCCGTATTATGACTTTTCCTGCGAATCCCTGCAGTTGTTAAATTAGGAAGACCGTTGTTAAGCAAATCTGGCTTCCCCATGGACTTTTGCTTGTCAGAAGGTCACCAAAGGGGATCACATGACACACACCCCGGGACACTGCGACCGTCATAAATATGAGTCATTTGCTAAGCGCCTGAATTTTGATCACCTGACCCACGAGGATGCTGCAAAGATTGTAAGTGCGAGGACTGGCCTTAAGCCCCTTTTTTTTTCAGTGCTGTTGTAACTTCGGTCACTAAATGAATGGGTGAAAGTGGAGGACTACATGTAGCTGATGGAAATCCGTAACTTCACTGGGAAAGACAGATTTATCGTACAGAAAAGAAATCATGGAAATTGGGGGGATAGGAAAAAGATTTGGGGCTTGTAAGTTTAGTTCCTACTAAGAAACATGCCTCAGACAGCAGCCATTTTGTAAGTGAGCTCACAACACATTCTCAAAATCCACATGGGCTAAATTCCCCATCTGTCAAGCACGGAGATATCAGGAGAGTGAGGCAGTATGAAGATTTATTGCAAGCTTGAGCTCTCTACAAGAATCTGAGCTACTAACAGCCAAGGGAAACGAGTGGGAATTACGAAGACATTCAAGCTGGGCTGGACATGCAGGGTCTCATGACTGATGATGCGTTTGACCCTTCCCTCGGGCTCAGCCTGGTCATCTCCTACACCACTCTCAACCCAACTCATAATGACCATCAGAACCTGCAACGGGATCCACATGGCCTACCTCATCAAGGATGCGGTGCAGAAGCCCAACGATCACCTTCGATTTCCCGGTCCCAGGTGGTCCATGGATTAAGCAGATCTTGGGTGAATATGGATGCTGGGTTATCATGGCGTAAGCACTTTCAATAGCTCGCCTCTGCCCTTCGTTGAAGTCCCTCATGTAAGGAAGCTGGGGGGAAAGGGAGGAGGAACAGAATCGCACCAGGTCATCATGTCCATGACCTACTGGAGATGTCTTCTCCCCCAACACATCCGGGTCTGCATCCCTCCTTTCTCCAAATGGCAGGAGAAGTCCAGTTTGGCAAAAGAGTGTCTCGTTTCATACCAGACACAGATTATGAGAAGAGAAAGCAACGGCTTAACGTTTTATATCACCATAATATAAAAAAGATGCTGAGGCTCTAGAAAGAGTACAGAGAAGAGCAACAGAGATCATTAGGGGACTGGAGGCTAAGACATATAAGGAACAGTTGCTGGAATTCGGGAAGTCTAGAAGGACGAGGGGTGACATGATATCAGTCTTCCAATATCTAAGGAGCTACCACAAAGAAGAGAGGAAGGTCAACCTATTCTCCAAAGCACTAGAAGGCAGGACAAGAAGCAACAGATGGAAACTCATCAAGAGAGAAGCAACCTGGAATTAAGGAGAAATTTTCTGACAGTGAGAACAATTAATCAGTGGAACGTGTTGCCTTCAGAGGTTGTGGGTGTTCTATCGCTGGAGGCTTTTAAGAAGAGACTGGGCAGCCATTTGTCCAGAATGGTATAGGGTTTCTTGCCTGAGCAAGGGGTTGGACTAGAAGACCTCCAAGGTCCCTTTCAACTACGGTGTTCTGTTATTCTGTGAACAACCATCAACATTCTTACCGATTTCTCAGACTTGGCATTTAAATCTCTCGGGGAGAAGTAGGGGGCGCTTGGAGACAGGATGGGCATGGCTAATGGGCTGCGATTCAGCATCAAGAGGGCCTGAAACCTCCGGTGGGTTGTCGCCAAGGAGCTGACCACTAGGCATTTCACCTCTTTCTCAATGCGCGAGAGATTTCCTTGAGTCTGGATGGAGAGGTGACAAGTGACCTGTTGTTCTTTCTTTTCTGTTGGGAAAACAGATCAACAGAGAGGATTTATCATCAATGCTTCGTCAGAACTCGTAGACCTTAGGAAACCAATCACGGTTTGATCTTCCAAGCACTCAAGACAGTCGTTCCCGTTAGAACACAAATCATGATTTGATCTTCCAAGCGCTGAGTCAGAACGTGTCAATGTTAGGACCCAAATCATGATTTGATCTTCCAAGCGCTGAGTCAGAACTCATTAACGTTAGGGCCCAAATCACGGTTTGATCTTCCAAGCACTTAGTCAGAACTCAACGTTAGGACCCAAATCATGGTGTGATCTTCTAAGAGGCTTTTTTTTTTTTAAGGATGGAGAAAGGAGAACTAAGTAAATTGCCCACCTTGAGTTATTCATAAGAAAGGTGGGATAAAAATAAATAAATTACAGCTCTTTGGACAGCCGCTAGCTTAGACTTTTCCTGTGGCATTGACATGACAAAAAAGCAATCCTCAAAACAGCAATCCACAAATACTTACTAGCATTATGAATGGAAGGATGAGAAAAACGAGTCACGAACCCCACATGCCGAATGGCCCGGTTCTCCCCCTCCCGTTCATCGTAGTAGAACCGTTTGTCAGATACCGTCAGCAAGACCAGGTCATCGTCCTTGGGATGGTGTTGATTTTCTACATCATGCTGGGAAATATTAGCTGGGGGGAAAAAAGAAGGACAATAAAAGCATGATCACCCAGTTCTACAGGATAGTCCTTGACTTAGAACCACAATGGACCCCAACATGTCTATTGCTAATTCTGCCCCATTTTGTGACCTTTCTCATCACAGGGGGGGTCTAGTTGTAGTCACACAGTCGTCAAGTGAATCCGGCTTCCCCATTGACTTTGCTCGTCAGAGGGTCGCCAAAGGGGATCACGTGACCCCGGGATGCTGCTGCGACAGTCGTAAATATGAACCGGAAGTGTCTGAATTTGGATCACATGACCATGGGGATGCCTCCACGGTTTTAAGCGTGAAAAATGGTCAATTAAGTCACTTTTTCCAGTTCCGCTGAAAATGAATGACTGCAAGGCGAGGGCTCTTCGTAGATCTGTATTTGTGTTTTTTATCTCTTAGCTTACATCTCGTTTTCTGACCTGTGAAATCGGCTTTGTTCAAATCCATGTTGAAATTCAGTAAAGTCAAATGAAAAGACTTGGGCTCTTTCAGCTTCCGATGCTCCAGCCAGTCAGATGCTACCTGGAAACGGGGGGCGAAAGAAGCCAACCTTGGTTTAACGTATTGTCTGGACAAAAGAGCCCCGCCTTTGCGACACCGTATTTCGCTCCGACGTGGAAACGTTCCTTATTCCCCGTTGCACCCACACCTCCAAAGACACCCCTCCCGGTGGGAAACTTCCAGAAGGACATGCACGATGGCATTAAAATGCATGTAGTCCTCGCCAAATTTCTGTGGCTAAGCAAGACAGAGGTTAAGTGAGTTTAGCCCCATTTTACGACCTGTCTTGCTGCAGTGGTTAAGTGGACCCCTGCAGTTCTTAAGCCGGTCACACGGTGGTTAAGTGAACCGGGCTTCCCCGTTGACTTGGCTTGTCGGAAGGTCGTGACCCCGGGGACACTGCGACCGTCATAAATAGGAGTCAGTTGCCAAATGTCTGAATTTTGATCACGTGACCACAGGGATGCCGAAACGGTCGTAAGTATGGAAAATGGTCATACGGTCACTTTTTGGGGGGTGCCGTTGTAAAACAGAGGACTACCTGCTTTTAGCCTGAATCTAGTGCCTGGAACTCTGAGTAAACCCACTCAGATTGAATTTAGATGTGGTTTCCATCCACGACAGAATGTGAATCATGATTTACTGAATAAACCATCTCATCTGTCCAGCATCTCTTTGAAGACAGAGAGAGCCACCACCCTTGGTTGCTGATTGGTTTCTCTGGCGGAACTCACCGTCTCGTTTTCTAGGCCAGCACCTTAACCACTATCCTTGTAACCCCTAGAGAAGGGAGGTTAATTCATTAGTTACGCACATATAGTTGTCCCATATATGAAGATGCTACCTAGGCAGGTAAGAAAAACAGGTTCACAAAACTTCTGCAGCCCAACGTTCTTTCTTAAACGGGCTTACGTCCTATTGTTTTTTTTTCCTTTTAGCTCAAAGCAACTTGCCTAAAATGCAACAAATCTCAGGGGTAGGCAACCTTGGCTCATTTATGACTCGTGGACTTCAACTCCCAGAATTGGAAACCTCTCCCTTTTCTCTCAGCATGGCTGGCTCAGGAATTCTGGGAGTTGAAGTCCACGAGTCATAAAAAGAGCCAAGGTTGCCTACCCCTGCTCTATCTCATCGTTTCTTGCAGAGGTCTATCGCTTGCTTCCGCTCACGGAAACTATCTTCCCTAATAAGCTAGGAGCTGGGAAAGGGGGGAAAAAATAGATCAATAATTCTTTTATGAGCGGTTTATATCAATTATAAATTAGACCTGAGCTTGCTCGGGCTTTTAGCTGCTGACTTTCAGTAGGAAATGATGAAAGTTTGTGGTCGGCACACATTTCTTCATATAAACAGAATATGGGACTAGAAAGTATGAGAAAAGAGGAACTGGCCCCTTGCAATGATAGGTGTGGGAACGGAAGTGAGGTTAAGCAGTGGGTAGAGCAAGGACAGGGAAGAGCAGGAAACTGGCTCGGTACCCAGGGCAACAGAACTAGAATAGGGAACTAACCTATGGGTCAGTTCCAAGAAAAGGGAACTAGCAATGCTGCTGTTCCAGAAAGTCACGTGCTGGTGGTTTTAACAAGAAAAGGGGAACGGCTGCTGAGTGGCTCCAGAAGTTATGGGTGGGCACAGTGTTAAAGTATAAAGATTGCCTTGGAGAGGAGGGTGGTGCCATTTGGGCCACTAAGCCGTCAAAGTCTTGGCTGCTTGTGCATCTGGCCCTCACTGCAATGAGTTATTCAATGAAAGTAACTGAATTTCTGTTTTAAATTTAAATAAACCTCTGGATCCTAAAGTGAGAGGTTTGTTGTATGTGTTGTGTCTTGTTTCATTTAAACTTTCCCCTGACAGCCAGCTTGAAATGGGTGAGCAAGACATCTGCATTCCAAAGGTGCTTTTTTTAAAAAAAAGGCAACTGGATTTCCTTGGGGTTCCCCCCTCCCCCTTTGAAAACGTTTTTGCTTCTCACCCGAACTGAAGAAGCTTCCTGAATGAGAAGTGAAATGTTTTCAAGGGGGAAATAACAACAGCCCTTAGACTGATGTATCGCTTCACAGTGCTTTTACAGTCCTCTCTAAGCGGTTTACAGAGTCAGCCTGCTGCCTCCCAACAATCTGGAGTCCTCATTTGACTGACCTCGGAAGGACGGGAGGCTGAATCAACCTTGAGCCGGTCAGGATCGAACTGCTGGCAGTGGGCAGAGTCAGCCTGCAGTACTGAATTTTATCCACTGTGCCACCATGGATGGATGGATAAGATAGATGGATGGATAAGATAGATAATAGAGATAGATAGGTAGGTAGGTAGGTAGGTAGGTAGATAGACGGATAGATAGACGGATAGATAGGAGATAGACGGATAGATGGGTAGACGGATAGGAGATAGATAGATAGATAGATAGATAGATAGATAGATAGATAGATAGATAGATAGATAGATAGATGGGTGGGTGGGTGGGTGGATGGGTGGATAGGCAGCAGGCAGGCAGGCAGATATAGCAATAGCACTTAGATTTATATACTGCTTCATAGTGCTTTACTGCATTCTCTAAGCGGTTTACAAAGTCGGCATAATCTGACTCCTCATTTTACCGACTTTGGAAAAATAGAAGCCGTGCCATACTGCTTTCTAGCCACTGCACCACCATGGCTCCTCAAGAAAGTCCAGTAGCCTTTTCGAAAAGCACCTTTGTGAATAACCACGATCTGGATGATTTGAGAATCGCCACAGACATTTAGACCTCTGAAATAGTCCTGGAGCAAAAAAAAGACCGCTTACCTCTTCAAAGGCATTGAGCATCATCAAAGGGAAGAAAATCTTAAAATAGTCATCGTAGTTCGGAAACTTGACCGGAACAGAGATAACGAGTGCCTGCAAAAGATGGCTTGGTGGTCCCAGCTCCCTGAAGTTGGCAAACATATCGTAGCTCCACTTCAGGATTTCTTTGGTGAAAATGCTGTGGTCTCTAGGCTGATTGTGAGAACTGTTCACTCGGGCAAAGGACGGGCGTGCCTCCTGACCCGTGTCAGAGCGTGGAACGGGCATCTTGCTGGCATTACCGACAACATGGCTGTTTTGGGGCTGTGTGGAGAGATTATTCATATTGCTAGGGCAAAGGAGATTGGCCAAAGTCAGCTTGGTCCTCACGCCATCTGCCTTGGAGGTCTTTGCTGCTGCTACATGCGTGGAGCTGGTCTCTAGATCTTTGGAGAGGCTGGCAAGCCGAGAAGCAGCACTGGAGCTGAAGATTTTCTTGGTGGAAGGCTTGGGAGGCGCGAAGGGCTTGGCAAAGACGTGGTCTGGAGGGTTAGGCAGAGAATGACCTTGGCAGAAGGGACCTGCTCCTTCCATCTTTTTAGGACATCCGGGATGCCTGCAATTCTCAATGGCCTGAGGTGGATCCTGCAACGTTGGGAGGACCACTGTGTCTTCTGGGTGACTGCTACTGTCCATTTGTGAGCAAAGCTCCATGTCCACCGGATCTCTCTGGGTTAGGAATAAGTCATCCTCATTCTCTTCTGGGTTGAGGTCCTCCTTTAGCCCAGATGCGTTCTCACTCCAGTTCTTGCTACCCTGATCGGAAGAGGAATCTGAGTTGCCCCTGCCAACTTCACTTGAAGAGCAGACCCTCTCTGGAGCAGAGGTGGAACATCCTGGAACATCTGAGTCAGGCTTGAGAGGGTCTTGCCTTGACGAGGGAAGAGCTTCTCTCTCCAGAGGTGCAGAATGGGACCCATCATCCCCTCGTGAATGCTGTGGTAGCAATTTCTTCACATGGTTAGAAGAATGACTGAACTGGCTAGGCTTTCCTTTTAGATTTTCAACCTCCTCCTTGCTAGTAGACGCCACAGGTGGCTTGAGAAAAGTCCTTTTTGCTCTGGGAACGTCCTCCCCTTTCTCCGTCTTCTCGGGTCTTGACTGCCTGAAGAACTGGCGTTCCTGGCTGGCCAACAGCACTTTGTTCCGGATGACCATCCGCCGAGGTTCAATCAGTTTGGCCCTTCTCCTTTTTTGGGGAAGCTGCCCAGCTGCTTTCCCATAGCTGCGCAACTGGGCGACGACGTCGTGAGAACGTTGGGAGAGCTCCGCAGCTCTGCGGGCTCTCTTTTTCAGGCCCAGCTTTTCCACGGTGGACGTCGGCTCGGGGAAATGGTGGACTTTTTTGGGAGGGACCACGAAAGGATGAGGCGATCCAGATGGCGTCGCGCGGGGCGATTTCTTTTCGGCCACGAGCCTTCTTTTCTCAGGACTCCGTTGAGCCGTGTTGAGCCACTTGGATTTGGCCAAGCTCTTCCTTGGCCTGGGAGTTGGTTCCAGTGATGGTGTCAAAGGTCTAACAGATGATGGTGGTGGTGGTGGTGTACTGGAAGTTGAAGCTGAACTCTGTCTGGGAGTCTCCCGACCATCGGCGTGCATGGCTGTGAAATACTTTGAACCAACAGCTGTGCTTCCCTCACCGACATTTTTTCCATCGGCCTGGACAGGAAGTTTCAGTTTGGTTTTATCGATTTTCACCTGCTGTTCCAATTCCTGCTCGTTTTTTTCAATAATGTCATGCCCAAGATGATCTGTGTCATAATCCTGCTCATCAAGGTGCCTAGCCAACTCCAAGTCAGATGAGGCGGACCTGCCAGCTGTCTTCACTGGAAAAACATCTGCCTCCGTTGTCTTGTCCAACTGGCTATCTTGCCAAGCGGAGTAAATCTCCTCTTCGGTTTCAAACTCAAAGCACTGCGATTCGCACTCCCCGTACATCAACGGAGAACTGGAAACAGTTATAGCGTCTTGTTCGTTAGCGTCTTGTTCGTTAGCCTCGGGGTCTTTCTGAAGGGACACACTCAGATTTTCTTCTTGGCTCCTCCGGCTCAAATTCACTTTGTTCTCTTCTTCGTCGGAAGACGTGTCTGAAATGATGATGACCTGGTTTGAGGGTCCACCTGCTTCAGAAGACAATGTGTGACTTTCACTCTCAGATAAAGACCTAAATGCCCCTTGAACTTTTCTTTGATTGGGATTCTGGTAACTCAAGGTACTTTCTCGACCGGCAGCTAAACACAATTTGCCATCTCTGTCCATTTCGGGCTCCATTGCTTGGACCATCGATTTCTTTCTCACCAGCTCCTTCCTAATCTCCAGCAAGGGGACATTCAGTTCATCGTCTGTGCTACTTTCTTCTGACTCTGCCCCACTTTTCCAAGCGCTCTTAAATTCTGCCAAACTGTCTCTGGGCTCCTTCTTTATGGAAAGGATTTTAGCTTGAAAGCCGTTCTCCAAACTTAGCGCCCAGTTGGACATACTGCTACCATCTCTCGACGTTCTCCTGGTCGTTCCTTCCTGATCCTGCTTCTCCTCCTTAATGGACTGCTGCTTTTCACTCTCCGGCCCCAGCAGTCTCTTCCTATTCTGCACAAACTGTTTTAATTTCAAAGTGAGGTCAGCTTTGTTTGACTTCATTTTCTCGGTGGACTTTTTGGGAATCTGCTTTTCTTCCAAAGCAGAACTGCTGGGCCATTGGTGAAGATCAGTGTTGACAATTCTGGGCTTCTCTTCTTTCCCGCTGGTATCTTTCTTCTGAAAGACTTTGTCGAAACTGCCCTGGTTTAGGGAGCTATTCTGCTTCATCAGTCTCGAATGGGAGTTTCCGCTGTTCTGGGCGTCTGTGGGCCCCCCTGTTGAGTGCAACATGTGGTCCTCATGTAATAAACTCTCTTTAGGTTCCTGTTTAATGTTGGCCAAATGGAACTCGGAATTTCTCTGATGGCTTTGCTGTCCACAAATGCTTCTCTTTGCTTCCTCCTCCAAGCTATATTTTTTCTCGGATAAAGTTCTTTCTTGAAAAACTTCGTCCTGCCTCCTTGGTGACTGATAGGTTGAGTGTTCTTGGGGAAGATATCCTGGACTTCTCCCTTCCTGTTCTCTAAACAGACGGGTAGGACTCGCTCCATGGGAGGAAGTACTTGATGACTTAGTCCAGAGGCTTCTTATGATCTCAATCAAGCATGTCTGTAATTCCCGCGCCTGTTGGGGGCTCAGCTTCCAGTCTTCGTGACTACGCCGAAGCAAATTCAGCTCGTTAAGGAATGGGGAGGCCTTCTGCCCCATCTGGTAGCCCTCCTTGAGGAAAAGTCGGATCAAATTCATGCAAGCAGACTGTATAGAATCCGGTTCCCAAGATGGTACTCTTGTGAGACTTCTAGGTCCGTTTCTGGCCAAGTCCCTCTCAGCTCCGCAGGCAAACGCCATACTTGGAAGCCTGGCGCACGTCACCACCACCTCCACCCAATTTTGAGAGCTGACCCACAAAGTGTTGAAGCATTTCTTCTTCAAGTTGAGCTCCACCACCGTCACGAGGATCCAGATGAAAAACTGAGACACTTTGTCACAAGGTTGGACGGCGTGGTGGAGGACCTCCTTGACTTCTGAACAGAGGTGTTGGATGACCACCATGCTGTAGGCGACGCCCAGCCCCTTGAGGTCCATCAGGGAATGGACAAAAGGAATGAACCAGAGGAAAGTGCTGTGGTGCAAACGCATGTCCCGCCCGATGTCGTACTGGAACATGTCGGTCAGGGTCTGCATTTCTTCATAAAAGTTGGGGCAGTAGTCCAAGCAAGCAGTAGTCTTCAATCTTGAGTCCTGAAATATAATCCAGACAGTCTGTCAGCTGCCACCTCACGCTTGCTTGCGCTTCGCTATCATGCGGTGACTGTCTGCCATGGGCCCTGGGGAGGGTGGACGGGAGGGGGAAAGCGAAAGTAACTGCTGTATCTCCCCCAAGAAGCTGTCTCAAGGTCACCTGACTGGGAGAAGGCGGCAGCTGCATGCCAACCTACTTTGAAGTGTCTATTCTGAAAACATCTGGCTTGAACCTGATTGGTCGTGGGGGCATCAGCGATGGGAGGCAATTAAGGGAGGGAAAAGTTGAACTTAGGGACTTTGGCGCACGATTCTCAGTTCTGGCTATGCACTACTGCAATGTACCTGAGTTCTGATAAAATTATACCTATCTCAACAAATGGAGCCAAGGATTGTTTCTGTTTAGAGGTTTAAGTGGCAGCAGGTCTGACACAGTCAGTGAATGCTTCCACTCATTCCTGGACCACTGATCATTTAAGACATGTTTCTCAATCGTGGCAACTTGAAAATGTGTGGATTTCAACTCCCCAAATCCCCCAGCATTACAGGTAGTGCTCGAATTACAACTATAATTGAGTCTGGAATCATGGCCAGTTGTGAAGTTGGTCATCGCACGACCGATCCCATTTTATGACTTTTGACTTTTAAGCAAACCACCGTGGTGGTTAAGAGAATCTGTGCTCATTAAGTGACTCCATTGTCCGAAATGGGCTTTTATTATTTTTTTTTAAAGGAAGATGGAAGTTAAATTGTGATTGTGTGAGGGCAGCGCGCTGCAAACAGATGTAAATACACCCATAATGCAAGCATGTGATCATGGGGTGGCCGTTGCAACTTTGATTCTGGGTTGCAAGTACGTTTTTGGGGGGTTGTCATAACTTCTAAGTTGCTAAGTACTGAACTAAATAAATACCATTTAGGATGTTCGGAATTTACCTTGTTGGGTCTTTCAAGGTTGTAGTTATATACAATCTGGCTGCAGGTAACTGTTTCATCCCCGTAGTCCAATAATGGCTCTGATTTTGTCCTGCAAAAGGATGAAGAGCATCAAAGAAAGATGAAAAGCAGCATGTTCTTGAATTCAACGTCCCAGTTTACAACCAGGAACAATTTAAAAAAAAGTTACGCTTAACCTTCCTGAAACCTGGAATAAGAGCCAGTGATGGCTTGGTTATTGGTCAATTGGCAATCTTTTACTTATTTACTTCCTGCCTGTGTTAATTTTACAAATGATTCAAGCAGCAAACAGATCCAGCACACCTTCCTCTTTGCCAGGGGTCTTCAAACTTGACCCTTTGATGACTTGTGGACTCCAACTATCAGAATTCCTCAGCTCAACTCCACAAGTCATCAAAGGGCCAGGTTTGAAGACCCCTACTTTTTGTATTGTCCCAAACAGAGAGAATTGCTTGAAAATTGATAAGGAAAGGACCTAACGCCACAGATATCGTCCTTAAATCTGATTTTCCAGATTTCTATCATGAGACTGAAGTAAAAGGCACAGACCTGGGGCAGTTTCGGCGAATGTTCTCTATTTCCTTCTTATAGCTTGCGTTGTTGATGATCGTCTGAAACGCCTGGACCGGATCCACCAACTGACCCCACACTTTGGACCCCAACTTATCCAGGATCACCATGAAACAGTGGAGGACGGGCCAAAAGGGGTCATGGCTTTCACCTGGAGTAACAAAAAAAAACAAAAAAAACCACATTACATTTATTTAAACATCAAAGTATATAAATGACCAAATGCTTTCCCAAAAACTGTAGAAAGTTGATGTTTTTGCATCAATTCTTGGTGAACAACCTGTCACATAGCCACCGTTTGAACTTATGAAGGACCTCCAAAAAGGTACTTATGACCCAAATTTGAAGTTCTGACATCCACTTACCCTCCCCCAAAGTCACAGGATTGTGTTTTGTCTGCATTTAGGACTGTTTGCAGCATCCCACAGTCATGTTTCTGGCAAAACAAAAAAACAAAACAAAAAACCCGCCCATTGCAAACAAGTGATTCATTTAATGACTGCTGCAAAAATGTCGTAAAATCAGGCTGGAGATGTGATGAGGACCTGTTTAAAAATTGCCACGACTTGCAACTGTAACTCCAGGGTCATTTACCGTCATAAACTTCACACACACGTTATTAAATAAACCATTCAGTGTAAAGGAATAACCCCAGCCTCTAACTCATTTGATCGCAGCCTGCGAAATTTATTCATTGATTACCATCTGTCTGCTTTTTCATGGTGTTCATGATGGACTGCATGAAATTCTGCTTGTCTGGTCCGAGCAGCATTGAATCCATTGCTTGTTCTTCTAGCACCGAGAGCAGCATACAGAGACCTGCATGAAAATAGCCCAAAATCATGCAGTTAACTGGCCGTTTTGTGCAAGGTTTGGCAATCCACAAGCTTCTTCCTTACAATCAAACGTAATCAGAATAGAGCTGGAAGGGACCTTGGGGGTCTTTTAGTCAAGGAAAGGGAAGGGAAAGGGATGGGAAAGGAAAGGAAAGGAAGGAAGGGAAAAAAGGAGGAAGGAAGGAAGGAAGGAAGGAAGGAAGGAAGGAAGGAAGGAAGGAAGGAAGGAAGGAAGGAAGGAAGGTAGGCCGGAACAGGCTAAACCCAAATTCTCATAAAACTTGCCATCTTCTCTACTTACCAAGCCAATAGTTTTTGTAATTGCTGGTGTCATACAGATGGGGAGGCAACAGTACCAGCTTGGTTTTCTCAACCCCTGCGGAGCTATAAATATCCGGGTTTTCAAAGAGGCCCAGTTCGATGACTTTGAACAAACAGATCATCACTTCTTGGATGTCGTAATAATCGTCCCGGTCGACTTTGCCCAGGTTTCGAGCAGTCAGGATGGCCCACCGGCGGATCTGGGGATTGGAAGCACCCCTTCAGATTAGCTTTAGAAGGATTCACGGATTGGCTGCGTAACAGTACAGGCAGTTCCTCGATTTATGACAACTGGGACCGGAACTTCCAATATTGTCATGGTCTTTAAAAGAGCCACACCCCTAATCTTATGACCTGGTTTTGCCATGGTAATCAAACGGACCACGTGGTCATTAAGCAAATAAGGTTTTCACCAGGGGTGGGATTCAAATACCTGAACAACCGGTTCTCTTATTTGGATGCAGGCCTGGGCCTCCGAGGCCTAGAACGGACTTCCGGAAGTGGCATCCACGCACTTCCGGCAGGTTGTTCTAGGCCTGGGAGGCGTCCTCCAGGCCTCTGAGGCCTAGAACGGACTTCCGGAAGTGGCATCCACGCACTTCCAGCAGGCCGTTCTAGGCCTCCAAGGCCTAGAATGGACTTCTGGAAGCAGTGTGCATTCAGCTGGTTCTCCGAACTCAGCAAAATTTAGCTACCCATTCTACCGAACGGTTGCAAACCGGCTGAATCCCACCACTGGGAAGGTCCCAAATGGAGATTACGTGATCCCGGGATGCTGCAACCGTCATGAACACGTGCCGGTTGCCAAGCAACTGAACACTGATTATGTGACTGTAGGAATCCTGCTGCGACAGTTGTTAAGTGTGAGATCTGATTTTTAAGCCACTGTTTTCTGCCCCGTCGTAACTGAACAGTCATTAAATGAATGGGTGTAAGCCGAGGACATGTATACCTAAAATTTATTTTATTTATTAATCAAACGTATTCGATTCGGTGACTCTAGGCGGCTTATGGACATTGAACAAAATGCAGCATAAAACACACCCAAGGCCCCCTTCCAACTCTGCTATCGTGTTATTCTGTTAATCAGTAAGGGTCTTAAATTTACAAAAATTCAATTAAAATTGCAGCTCACATTTTTGCCTCTTTCTAGAAGCGCAACCAGCAAACCTATGTTTGCAATTTAACCATTAAATTCTGTTAATGCCAGAATCTTGCATTCTAACTCTGTTACTCCCAAGGAAACCAGGTTTACAAACCAGGATTTGCTCTTGGCTAAATCGGTTCAGGGGCAAACTAAATGAATGAACGAATAAAAATCAACCTTGCAGATTCACGTATCTAAATAGGACGAGGTTTACCACATTGGAGATCTTCCTGGGTGCCAGGCTCACAGTGTTTGCTGCAGAAATACAGACAATTTAGCTCTGGAGGGGGGGTGAAAGGAAATAACCACTCACTGTCTCATTGGGGTGCACCATGAGTAAATAGATACCGGGATGCTTGCCAACCACTTGGTAGGAGTAGTTCATTTCCTCCATTTTGCAAAGAGCATCGACGCACAGCTCGCCTGCAGAGAGAGGAAACCACAAAAATCAAGCACAACTCAAAAGCTACGAGATGTTATGCATCCTTCAGAGAGCAAAGCTGCACTCAAAATAATAATAATAATGCTGTTTCTGCAGCATAAAGCATTGGGGTTTTTTAAAATTCATTTTCAGTCTCCAAGGTCAAAGCTGGCACCTGCTTCTAGATCTTTGCTTGTTCAAAAGACAGAAAGCTTTTTATTCCCCAAATAAATTTTGAAAAGCTTATCTTTCAATGGATAGGATTGCTGAAAGGGGGGGGGGGGGAAGGTCAGAGAAACAGAGGAGAAATATTATCTCTCTTTTCACACCTCCTGCCTACTCGGCTTGTAGCACCCTTGCACGCTCTATTTTTATGCCAGCTGCGAAGAAAACCCAAGATGAGTTTTATCTAGAAAAAGTTGAAGGATGATTAGAAGGCTGAAGAGATGCTACGAAGATGCTGTAAAGCAGGAGCGCTGAAAAGATTTGTTTCAAATCTGCAGCTATAATGGTAGAAGCTGGCAAAACAAGAAGCCACAATGCCCAGGGGCAAACATCAATTCTTCAGAGCTGGATCCAGGAAAGAAAGGATCTCTGAATCCAGAGATTTGGGAAGCTAAGAAGAAAAGCCTTAGACCACTTGATTCCTATGGTCCTAATACTTAAATCAGGAGTTCACCAAACTTGGCAACTTTAAGACTTTGTAGACTTCAAAGTAATTCCCAGAATTACTCAGCCAGGCAGTCTTAAAGTCGCCAGGCTTGGAGATTCCTGCTTAGATGAAACTGTTCTGTCTACAATACAAATTTAAAAAACTAGGTAACATCATCAGTGCATCAAGGACCTCCTCCTCTTCCACTCCACAACCCCCCTTCCCTTCTAGCACTGATGATGTTACCTAGTTGGGTAATGAAACGTCTGCAAAAAAACCCAACCAAGCTCAGAGAGCACCAAGGATGGGATAAAACCCGGCGCCAAGCAGACTGTGGTAGCCTCTGCTCATCAACTGGGTCAAGAGTCTCCTTTCGAAACTCACTGAGGTGTTCATGAAGTAGCAGGTAGGGGTACTTGAGGACTTCCAACAAGGGCACCCGGAGACGTTTCTCAAAATTAGGCCCCGTGTAACAGGAGATCAAGGGGGTGATCCTGTCCTCCTCCACCAAGTACAGGTCATTTTCATCGTCCTCTTGCATGGATTTCTCAAAGCGGTCGACAAGACGGGAAACTTCCCAATCCCACAGGATCTGCGGTTGGAAACACAAAAGGACAAATTCTAGAAGAGTGCCCCAGAGTGCTGAAAAGAAATAATAATAATAATAATAATAATAATAATAATAATAATAATAATAATAATAATAATAATAATAATAATAATAATAGATTTATGATTTGGAGATTAGGAAAGAGGTCGATTGGGTGAAGGGATTTGCAAAATATTTAAGAAGTAGGAGAAACAGTATGAATATAATTCTCAATTGAAAAATAGGACAGAAGTCATTGATGTGATGATGATGGAAAGGACCTAGGAGGTCATCTAGTCCAACCCCCTGCTCAGGCAGGAAACCCTATACCATTTCAGACAAATGGCTGTCCAGTTTCTTCTTAAAGACTTCCAGTGTTTTTTATATTTAATTTAATTTCAGTTTTTCTTTCGGTTTGCCTTTTCTTCTAGGAACATTCTCCATAAATATAAAAAATAGAAGAGCACCGTAGAGCATAGATTCATAGGTCTGGAAGGGACTTTGAGGGTCTTCTAGTCCAACCCGCTTTGCTGGCTGAGGAATTCTGGGAATTGAAGTCCACCAATCTTAAAAGTTGCCAAGGTTGGAGACCTCTGCTCTATACAAGTCATCCATCTGGCAGAGATTGAGGAGGGGGGAGAAACCCCCCAGAAAAGACTTTATAGCCGTTCTTGAAATGGACACAATGTTAAAAAGAAAAATCCACCCCAAACTTTAAACCAAGGATAAATAAACTGAAGTATCAAAGTGAAAGCAACTAACAAGATACAAAAGATGGGAGTAGCAACATTAAAATTAGTTCATTAAAAACAAAAAGTTTTTTTTTCAAGGTTTTTTTTTAAAAAAAGAAAAACTTACTTTTATTTCTGAGTTGAATGCCAGAAAAAAAAGACTATAACACAGAGATGATATAAGAATCAGCCAAATGCCAAGCTCGCCCAAGCGGACTGTAGGGCCAGAATCGGGGTACCTGGTGTAAAGACGGGACTTCATCTCTCGCCTTGTGGTACTCCTCCACGCATTCCAGACAGTAACAGAGGTCCTCGTTGGCTGCAGCAATATCCTTCGGAGACAGGGCAGACGAGGCGTAACTTGCTAGTAGCTTGATGGTGGTGGGACCACCTGGTGTACACCAGCAACATGTACTCATTCTACAGGGAGAAAAAAAAAGGAGAAGATGGCCCCGATAGAAGAGAATATTTGTAGCTCAGGGTTCAAACTGCAGGATCCTTGGTGGTCTCTGAGCTTGGTGGTTTTCTTGCAGACGTTTCATTACCCAACTAGGGAACATCATCAGTGCTAGAAGGGTGTGGGGTCTGTGGAGAGGAGGAGGAGGAGGAGGAGGAGGGGGAGGAAGAGGAGGACTGTGAGGTCCTTGGTGCTCTCTGACTTTGATGGTTTTCTTGCAGACGTTTCATTACCCAACTAGGGAACATCATCAGTGCTGGATGGGAGTGGTGTTTGTAGAGTGGAGGATGACTGTGGGATCCTTGGTGTTCTCAGAGCTTGGTTGTTTCTTGTCCTGACATCTGTTACTAAGCAGCTCCTGGTCATTTTTGGGGTATGATGTGGCTTTTGGGTCCCAAAAACAAAATAAAACCCATAGCAAAAATGACTCTCCCAAATTGAAACTTATGTTTTTCTCTTAGGAATCCTTCACGTTTCATTCCTTGTAGATATAAATTCATATTATTGCTAAATTTGTTTTCTTTACCCTTTATGACAGAGGGGGCAGTGTGTGCATATATATAGGTATGTATGTATGAGAAAGAGATTGTGTTTTTTTTCCCATAAAAGAGATTGGATAGATATATAGATAGGAGTGCATTTAAGTTTATGAATACAACTTAATACCAAACAGTAAATATTTTTTTTGGTCTTATCTCTACCGTTCCAGCACTTTGTTAGGAAAAAAATTCAGCTCTAAGGGGACCATTGCATTGCCTCTGGGAATTTTCAATCCTACGAGGTCAAAGTAATGAGATAGCAGAGTAATGAGATAGTGTATTATATACAAAATGTTTTCCCAGACTAGACACAGCTGGCTTTGATTAATTGGGGGGAGGGAGAGAGAGAAGAGGAGAGAGAAAGAGAGGGAAAGAGAGAGAGGGGAGAGAGAAAGAGAGAGAGAGAAGTTAGTGAGCCTCCCTTGCAGACTGGGGGCCAATTTCCATGCCTTGGAGCCCCTTCCTCTCCTCTCCCCTTTTCTTGCCAAGGGGAAAAACACACATTGACTTCCATGGGATCCACGTTGCCATGCATTCAATTCTCTCCTTTCCTTTCCTGCCAAGGGGAAAAACAAGATTCATCTCTATGGGGGTGAAGTGGCCTTTAAGGATGTGTGTGTGTGTTAATTTGCATGCTTTTGAACTCCTCCTCTTTTCTTTCCTGCAAAGGGGGAAAAAAACAGATTCGCCTCTATTGAGGGGTGTGTGTGTGTGTGTGTGTGAAGTCTACTTTAGGGGCGAATTTGCATGCCTTTGAACGCTTCTTCCTCATTCTCCCCCCCCCCTTGCACCCACACACACACACTTTGCTGCAAAGGGGAAAACCCCAATTCTGTGGGGTCCACCTTGCATTTGAGGTGCTGCTTTCCCTGCATTGGGCCGCCCCCCCCCTCCAGCCTCCCTTTCCTGCAAGGGGTGAGGAGGGGGTCAGCTTGGCCTCTATATGGGGAGGGGGTGCAAAGGAAACCCTGAACAGGGGATGAACTCTATGGGGTGGGTGGGGGGCTCCCCTCCCCCAATATGCTGGCGCCCCTGGAGAAGGGGCAAATTGAACTGGGAGGGAGGGGAGGCGACTTGCCCCCCCTCCACCTCTTGGCTGGAGACAGAGACTCGCTTTGCCGTCCCTTTAAACGTTCGCTAAGTGGGGCCCGTTCCCATGAAATGGGGCGGCCCGCAGCTCCCCACAGAGCCAATTCTCCGCGAAGACACGTGAATGCGGCCTCGTGGGAATGGGTTACACCGGTTCGGGGGGGCTCTTCTCGGCCTCTGAGGTAAAGAGGGGGGGCAGCGCGCCATTTCCTAGGCTATGGGGGGGTTGAGAGAGGAAGCCCCTCCCTCAGCCGCCCCTCCCCAGCTCCCCCCGCCCCTTCGGCGGCCCCTGACCTCGCCCTCCGGGTCCTCGGGTGGGCAGCCGCCGGCCCCACACCGCTGCCATGGGCCCCCCGCCGCCACCGCCACAGCTCCTCGCCCGCCGGCGCCAAGACCCGGCGCCTTCTTCAGCACGCCTTCCGGTGCGGCAGGCCTGGCTTCCGGTGCGGCAAGCCCCGCCCCGGCGCGGGATTGGCCGCCGCCGCCGCCGCGCTCGCCACGCCCTTGCCGGCACCATAGAGACGACAGGGGATGCCAAGGAGCGTCCCCACCCCGCCTCCGCCCTGGATCCTTTTTATCGGCTTGGTTAGAGCCGGGAAGGGCCTAGAGCTAGAAACAGGAAGAGGGGGGAAGCCAATCGCTTGCTTCCGGGATTGTCGAACGCCTAAACGTTCCTAGATGCATAAAAAGTCTAGAGTAGCCTTTTTTCTCGAAGTCGAGGCCCGGAGTCCAAAAGGCCTCCCATGGCCGCTCTTTTGAGGCCGGGCTTCGTGTGGACGGTCATCGCGCCCCCCGCAGGGGGAGAATGAAAGAGCCGGTTCGCGTGTCTAGAAAGTGTTGATGTCCAGTAAGGGAGAAAACATGGGTGGGCGCTCTTGCCGTCCTCCTCTATGCTTCCTCCAGCAGAGAGGCGGAAGTGGTATAAAAAGAGCCGGAAGTTCGGGCAAGCGGCGTGTTTGCCTGCTTAGGAGAAAGCCGGCGGGGGGTCTTCGCGTGCTGGGGAGGATCTCGAGTGGGGGGCGAGCCTAAGGACCGGCGGCGTGTAAGTCTCACTGGTTGCAATTATTTTTTTTTGGATGTTTGCAATGAATGCTTGCAATTTGTCTTTGCAGATCCAGCCTGGAAATCCCAGGATTGCAAGTTGAGCGCTTGCAATTTGCAAATTGCAAGTTGAGCGCTTGCAATTCAGGGTGGCAAAGCCAGCAGTTGCCATTTCAGGTTTGCAAGTGGAGTTTTGCAGCTTAGGGTTTTGTCTAAAGGAGAAACTGCCACGAGCAATTTTTCTTTCTTTCTTTCTTTCTTTCTTTCTTTCTTTCTTTCTTTCTTTCTTTCTTTCTTTCTTTCTTTCTTTCCTTCCTTCCTCTTTCTTCCTCCATCTCTCCATCTCTTCTTTCTTCCTTCCTTCCTTCCTTTCTCCCACCCTCCCTCCCTTTTTCTTTCCTTCCTTCCTTCCTTCCTCCCTCCCTCCCTCCATCTCCTTTCTTTCTTTCTTTTTTCCTTCCTTCCTTCCTTCCTTCCTTCCTTCCTTCCTTCCTCTTTCTTCCTCCCTCTCTCCATCTCTTCTTTCTTCCTTCCTTTCTCCCTTCCTCCCTCCCTTTCTCTTTCCTTCCTTCCTTCCTTCCTCTTTCTTCCTTCCTGCCTCCCTCCATCTCCTTTCTTTCTTTCTTCCTTTCTTTTTTTCCTTCCTTCCTTCCTTCCTTCCTTCCTTCCTTCCTTCCTTCCTTCCTCTTTATTCCTCCCTCTCGCCATCTCTTCTTTCTTCCTTCCTTTCTCCCTCCCTCCCTCCCTTTCTCTTTCCTTCCTTCCTTCCTTCCTTCCTTCCTCTTTCTTCCTTCCTTCCTCCCTCCCTCCATCTCCTTTCTTTCTTCCTTCCTTTCTTTCCTTCCTTCTTTCCTTCCTTCCTTCCTTCCTTTTCTTTTTTTTAGAATTTAGGATCAGATTTCTTGTAACTTCAAACAGTCGCTAAGTGAACTGTTTTAAATCAAGGGCTGCATTTACAGGTCATAAACATTTAGAAATAATTCAGGATGGTGCCGGGTGTTCAGATTTGGAAAGCAAAGAGAAAGCCGCTTTGGGGTTGAAATATTTGGGGGGGGTGCATACCCTTCTGCTTGTAGCGCTGATGGGAGTTGTAGTCCGGAGACACCCTGAGAGCGTCTGGTGGCTTTATAGGATAGCTTGGGATATTATTCCCTGTGTGACTGTAATCTGGTTTTTCTTTGTATTCCTTTAAATTCTGGGGGTTTTGTTACTGTGTTTCAAGCATAGCGATTGATGTTTGGAGTCCTTAATGTGTTTTATTGTTTGCTTATCCTTGCATAGCAATTCAAAAGTGGTCTGATAATGCTGGCAACATTTAAACTCTTTTGTCTGTTTATGTTTAGGTGGAGTGGCCTCTCCCGAGCAGTTTATAGTAGAAACCCTTCTTCTGCCCCTGCAGGCGTGTAAGCTTTCAGAGCTTCCAACTGCCTTCAGACTAGGAGGGTTTCCTTAACCTTCTGTTTACCAACCTTGATAACTCTAGGAGGGGTGGACTCCAACTCCCAGAATTCCCCAGCCGCCATGCTTAAAATCTCCAAAGCTCTTCCTTTCTGGCTTTATGGATATTATAGAAGGACAGGTAGATCTTAGGACCATTTTTTAAACAAAGATTCAAAGCTGTCTGTCCCAAATTCCAAGTCAGGCACTCCAATGGATGAGATGACTTAATGCAATTCCTTCAGATTTGCAACAGCACTGGAAAAAAAGTGACTTACGACCATTTTTCACACTTATGACCGCTGCCACATCCCCAGGGTCAGGTGATTTACATTCGGACGCTTGGCAACTGACTCGTATTTACGACGGTCGCAGCGTCCCGGGGAAGGGTGTCACGTGATCCCCTTTGGCGACCGTCTGACCAGCAAAATCAACCCGGGAAGCCGCGTCACTCGCTTAACGACTGCAGTGATTCACTTAAGAACGGTGGCAAGGATGGTCGTAAAATGGGGCAAAATTCACTTAACGAATGTTCTCCCTTAGGAGCAGAAATTTGGGGCTGGCATGTTGTCATAAGCCGAGGGCTACTTGTAATTTATTTATTTATTTTTTAGGCTCCCTCTGGGTGAGTTTTCACTTCTCTCTCTCCTTGCTTTTTAAGCAGAATGATGAACGAGCTGGATATGGTGCTGGTAGAGAACACGCAAGAGTCCAGTTACGAAAAGAAGACAAAGAAGTTACGGAAGCGCCATCGAGAAGAGCTCAGACAGCCAATTGTGTCTTCTGATCCGTTGTCCCATTCTTCCCAGGATACAGAAGACTCTCAGCCCAGCAGAAAAAAGCATAAGAAGAAAAAATCCAGTATGGAAGCCTCTGACTCCCAGGCAGATACTTCCTGGGTCATCTCCGAGACTCAGCTGAGCGATGAGCCTGAAATAAACCATTTTGTGCCCAAGAAGAAGAAGAAGAAGATGAAACACATACTTAAACAGGGTGGTGATGATGAGTTTTGGAGTCCACTGACTCGAAAAAAATCCAGAAAACCATCGCGAAAAGAGGACTTGGGAAATGGGGGTGGTGTGAAGGACGATGAGTTTTGGAGCCCACCGACTCGAAAAAAATCCAGAAAACTGTCCCAGAATGAGGACTTGGAAAATGGGGGTGTTGTTGATGGGAATATGTCATCTCTTAAGAAGAAGAAGAAGAAGAGGAAACGAAGGGAGGATGTTGATGTCGCTGATGGATCTGCGAAACAGAAGGCTGAGGCCACAAGTTCCCAACGAGAAGATCAGGTGGACCTCAACGAAACGATAGACACGCAGATGGACCTCTTTGCCTCCTCGCCTTTATCCTTCTCAGGGAGAGCACAACTGGACCTTCTCCAGGGGAATGGCCAAGAGGGAAGCCATTCTCCCACTGCTGAGGATTCCGATGCTACTCAGATGGACCTGGAGATGGAACAGAAGCAACCTCAGTCACCGTCAAAATTGTCCACCTCAGAAGTTAACACCAAGTAAGTTCTCCTGGTACCTCTTGGTTGTCCTTGTCTAGATTAGAAGAGGTGGTAGAACTTTGGGGTTTGGAAGGTGTCTTTTGGGAGTTTCTGGTGCAACAAAAACGGTGGTGGACCTAAACATCATCTGCCCCGGGCATGTTCAAGACAGTGGTGTGGAGGTTTCACTCTTTCACTAACCTCTAGTCCAGGGGTCTTCAAACTTGGCCCTTTTATGACTTGTGGACTTCAACTCCCAGAATTCCTCAGCCAGGTTTTGGGGGGCAAGATGGTGACATTGTAAAACTGCTTATAGGGGGTTGTAAAGCACCATGAAACGGTATATAAATCTAAGTGCTATTGGTATCAAGTTTAGAGGCCAAGCCCAGGGAGCATTCAGCCATGCTGTTGACAGATAGATGGATGGATGGATGGATGGATGGATGGATGGATGGATAGATAGATAGATAGATAGATAGATAGATAGATAGATAGATAGATAGATAGATAGATAGATAGATAGATAGATAGATAGATAGAGATGGATGGATGGATGGATGGATGGGATGACAGAGAAAGATGATGGATAGATGGATGGATGATGGGATGGGATGGGATGACAGAAAGAGAAAGATGATGGATGGACGGATGGGATGACAGACAGAAAAATGATGGATGGATGATGGGATGGGATGACAGAAAGAGAAAGATGATGGATGGATGGGATGACAGAAAAAGATGGATGGATGGGATGACAGAAAGAGAAAGATGATGGATGGATGGATGGATGGGATGACAGAAAAAAGTGGATGGATGGATAGCTAGAGAGATAATCTTCAGATAGATAGATGAGATGACAGAAAGAGATAGATAGATACATACATACATAGATACGTACATAGATACATAGATAACCTTTATTGTCATTTTTGGGCACAATGGCACACATTAAAAATTAAATTTAGTTGCTTCAAAGTGTAACACACATTTAAACATACTATCTACAACATATGTATAGACCTACACCCTTACACATAAGCAACATATAAATATTAATCACTGTCCATCTTGAATACATAACGGAAGGAGGAAGCTTTACCGTTCACAAGGTGGATATGTCCTGGAAGGGGGCAGCTGTGCTACATTTAAATAACTATTAATGCCCGATTTTGATCTCCCAACAGGTTGGGTCGATCCCAAACGGGTAGGAAACTGCGATCGTCACGCAAACGGCCCCCTTCCGAAACAAGTTCCATAGATGAAGCGAGGGACCTCAGTGTTCTGAATAAGGAACAACTGGAGGATGCCCGAAAAGAACTAGAGGAATTCCTCCCTCGTGCGAAGACTTTGTCGGATGAGGCGATCAGGAAACTGGCTATACGGGATCTACCCAGGTTTCGGGAATTTAAGAAAAAAGGTGCCCGTTGCATGTCTGAAAGCAACCAGTTTAAACACTGGAGTGTAAACAATCTCTAGGCAAGATAATACCTTGTTGCGTATTAAAATCATAGAATGGTATTACTTGTGTCTTGTTATAATACAGGTAGTCCTCAATTTACGGCCACAGTTGAACCTAAATTTTATGTTGCTAAGAGAGACCTTTGTTAAGTGGGCGTCGCCCCGTTTTAAGACCTTTCTTGACACGGTGGGTAAGCGAATCGCTGCAGTTGTTAAGTTGTTAAGTTCAGTGAATCGGCCTTCCCCGTTGAGAAGCTCGCCGAAGGGGATCACGTGACCCCAGGGACACTGTGACCGTCGTAACTCTGAGTCGGTTGCCAAGCGTCTGAATTTTGACCGCGGAGATGCTGCAACGGCCTTCAAGTGTGAAAAACAGTCGCAAGTCCCTTTTGGACAGTGCCGTCGTAACTTTGAACAGTCGCTAACTGAACTGCTGTGACTTGAGGGCTGCCTGTATAATAAAACTTTTATTTTATTTTATTTTTTTAAGAAAAGAGGGCTAGCCGATTGCGAAGCTAGTCTGAAATTTTCTTGGGGAACGTTATTTGATTCTCCGGTTTCCGTCTCACAGGGCTGACGGTGAAATTTGGCGTCTTCTCCCAAGCGGAAAACGACTTATTGGTAGACAACATGGCGGCCTTTTTGGAAGTAAGCGGGGTCGAGACGGCGGAAAAGCTCCTGTTCTCGCACCGGTTCCCACAGGAGGAAGCAGAAATCAAGAGGCTGAAGTGGAAGTATTCGTTTTGCGAGAGAATCGGTGAGTTTGGGCCAATTTCCTTCCCTCCAGAAACAGAAGGAGCTCTCCCCGAAGAGGTGCCCAGCCAGGTATCATTAAGCTAGTCAAATCGTTATTCCTAACAAAATTAATTCTGGCTTAAAAGTCTGCTTGTTTTTTTAGATGTCGTTCTTGTTTTCCTGGTTGGTTCAGGTCGTTTGTGCGAGTCCTAAACGTGGTTCTAATCCTTCCGTCGTTTTGCCCACAGCTCAGGGTATCGCTCGGCCCTGGAGACTGGTGTATTACCGGGCCAGGAAAATATTTGATCCTCAGAATTATAATGGATGGTAAGAAAAGAAATACACACACACACATATATATATATCTTATTCTTTAGTAGAAGTCACCGTGGAAATTTTCCGTAGGAGGGAGATGATGTTACCTAGTTGGGTCATGAAACGTCCGCAAAAAAACAAGCAAGCTCAGAGAGCAACAAGGACCCCTCATTTCTCCTCCTCCACCACCTTCCTAAAAAACCCCCCATCCCTTCTAGCACTGATGATGTCCCCTAGTTGGGTCATGAAACGTCTACAAGAAAATAACCAAACTCAGAGAGTACCAAGAACCCCACAGTTCTCATCCTCCTCTTCCTCCTCCTTACAAACCCCACTCCCTTCTAGCACTGATGATGTTACCTAGTTGGGTCATGAAATGTCCGCAAGAAAACAAGCAAGTTCAGAGAGTACCAAGGACCCCACAGTCGTTGTCCTCCTCCTCCTCCTCCTCCTCCTCCTCCTCCTCCTCCTCTCACAAACCCCATTCCTTTCTAGCACTGATGATGTTACCTAGTTGGGTAATGAAACATCTACAAGAAAATAACCAAACTCAGAGAGCACCAAGGACCCCACAGTCCTCTCCTCCTCCTCCTCCTCCTCTCACAAACCCCACTCCCTTCTAGCACTGATGATGTTACCTAGTTGGGTAATGAAACGTCTACAAGAAAATAACCAAACTCAGAGAGCACCAAGGATCCCACAGTCCTCCTCCTCTTCTCACAAACCCCTCTCCCTTCTACCACTGATGATGTTACCTAGTTGGGCCATGAAACGTCTGCAAGAAAACCAGCCAGCTCAGAGAGCACCAAGGACCCCCACAGTTCAACCCTGAAGCCACAAAGATTCTCCTTTATTAATAAGATTTTCCCTTTTTCAATTCAAGCTCCTCTCGCGGCGTAGCAACTGCTTTAACTCTCCTGACGTCTTTTTCAGGTACACAAAGGAAGAGAAGAAGCAGCTTTTTAAGTATCACGCCATGTATGGAAACAGATGGAAAAAAATCTCGGGGCTCATGAACCGAAGCAGTCACTCGATCGCCTTGAAATATAACGCGATGGTAGAGGGTAGGTTGATATCTGTCCTTTCCCCCCCCCTCCATTCCCTCCAACCCCCTCTTCTAAATTCCAGATTCTCCGCACAGGAAGTCCTTGACTTACAGCCATTCGTTTAGTGACCGTTCAAACTTACAACGGCACTGAAAATAGGACTTAGGACCATTTTTCACACTTACGACCCCAGGGTCACGTGATCAAAATTCGGACCCTCGTATTTATGACGGTCGCAGCGTCCCGGGGTCACGTGACCCCCTTTTGCGGCCTTCTGACAAAGCAAAGTCAATAGGGAAGCCGGATTCATTGGACAAAAGTGTGACTAGCTTAATAATTGCGGCAATTCTCTTCACAACCGTGACAAGACAGTCCGTAAAATGGGGCAAAGGTCTCGCTTAGCAACGTCCACTTTTGGACGTCAGGACTGCCTGTCCTTGTCCTTCACACCAGTCGGGATCTGATGCATCCTGATCGTCGTTTTCTGTCGTCTCAGTCTGGCTTTGTGTGTTTGTGTGTGTGTGTGTGTCCAAATAACGTGCGCAGTCTTCAACTCCGGCCCTTGGACTCAAGAAGAGACTGGGAGACTGCTTGAAGCGCTCAGAGATATCCTGAGAACGAAAGTGAGCGGGCTGGATTCGGCCTTGGAGAGCAGGGACGACGAGGGGGCGCTCACCCTTCTACGCGAAAATCTCTACAAGAACATCGGCTGGGTGAAAGTGGCAGCCAAGGTGGAGACCCGCAACCGGAATCAGTGTAAAAAGAAATGGTGAGCTTTCGCGGGATGTGGGATCCAGGCCTCGAACAGGGATCACCCAAGGAACGATGTCCCCCTTTTCCCCCTTTTTAATGTGTGTTGAGTGTAACCAGAGATCAACTTTCGTCACGATGGACAGCCCTGTCAGTCCACAGTAACCCAAAATCAGGAGGGGGGGTCTGCTAGCACCTTGATAGCAAATGTTATCAAAGGGCATAAGCCAGTGGTGGAGAACCTATGGCACGCGTGCCAGAGGCGGTACTCGGAGCCCTCTCTGTGGGCACACGTGCCGTTGCCCCAGCCTCGCCTACCCCCGTGACCCCCTCCTCACCAGCAGCCCCTCGGGAGGGGAGTCGCCCCTGAGCGTGGCCCACACGGAGCAGCGCAGCCAAGGACATGGCAGCCAGGCAGCGTAGACAAGACTCTGCCCTCACACCCCATTGTGCACAATTGATGCTGCAGGGCGCAGGCAGAGGACGTGGCCGCCATGGCGCTGCTGGGCTGACTGGGCAATCTGCAGTGGGCCCTGGAGGCGGTGAGTGGCCCTGCAGGCAAGTGGGGTGGGGGACAGAGCGGGGGCAGGGGCAGTTTTTGGCCACTCGGTCTTGGTTTGCCATCACTGGCATAAGCCCTCAGGACCCCCGTCATCCTGGCCGGGCAGTGCCCCCCTCTGGATTTTGCATAGAGCAAATGGGCCATTGAAGAAAGGCAGGCAGAACCCGGGGTGGGAGTCGAGGGAGCCATCAGCCTGGAATCATTACGTTCCCACAAGCGGTCTAAGTCCAACCGCTCTTGAATTCTGTTCATTCTTATCCAGGGCTGATTGAGCATTGATCAATGAATTGGCTAGACTCTTGTGTATGGCCCTGAGTAATACATCAGTTTAACTGGAACGTAACGGCTGGTCCGGATTCGTCAGGCTTACTACTGCTTGTAACCACTCTTGTTTTCTTCCTTTTCAAAGGATGTCGATCCTAACGAAGAAAATGACGGGGAAATCGCGGTTCAGCGGCTTGAACAACTTGGAGTTTAAGATCAATCTGATTGAAAGGTGCTAAAAAGAGTTTGTGCTGCAGGGTATTTCTCAATATTTTTATTTAAAGCAAACGTGTGTGGGGGGGTTTTAAAAGGGGGAGTAACGCCTATCAATCGACAGATGACCATTGGAGACGTACAATTCATGCTTGAGATAACGTTAACAAAATATTAAAGCAGGAGTCGTCATCGTGAGCTTGGACAGAGAACCGTTCCGTCTTGATGTAGCTTTTTTTACGTCGACGCGTTAATGAAGGTTTTGTCTTGCGGAATTTCAGATTGTACGAACTGAACGTTGCTGACACCAGTGAAGTCGACTGGGAAGAGATCGCCGGCGCTATTGGGTAAATAGCTAGAATAAGTCTCGAGGAATCGATAAGCTCAGCGCTAATTTTATGGCGGCCACGCGCCAACGTCGCCAACAAAGAAGCGTTCAATTTTTTTTAAAAAAAAAAGACGAGATAATATTTGACGATTGGCGGTGGATTATCTGTCGCCTGCAGTTTTTTTTTTCTTCTTTTTGTCCATCTGCTGGCCTCTTTTGTGACTTTTTTTTTAAAACCTTTCTCGTTTCTCGCAGGAACGCTCCTCCAGAATACGTCCAAAGGAGATATAACCTACTCAAGTCATCACATGTTCCTTTCTGGTACGAGAAGACTTTCCCAGGTGAGTTTTTTTTTGGGATCCTGTCGGCCTTGCAAAAAGATGAAGGAAATTCTGTTGCTGAGAGATGGCTTACACGCCTATTGGTACGAGCGTGCAAAGCCCCGACGGCTAAAATGTGGCCGAGAGGTGGGAGGCGTCCCGTTTCAAATCCTCGTTTCGTTCCTGTTATTTGGAACGAAAGTGGCTTAGAAATGATTGGTGTTACGAAGGGGGGAGGGATCAGATAGTTTGGGGGAATTAATAATAATAATAATAATAAAGGGACCTTGGAGGTCATCTAGTCCAACCCCCTGCTCAGGCAGGAAATTGTATCAGAAGGTCGCAAACGGGGACCCCTGGGACGCTGCAACCGTCGTAAGTACGAGTCAGTTGCCAACTTCCAAGTTTTGCTCACGTGACCCTGGGGATGCTAAGTATCGTTAAGTGTGAAAAACGGTCATAAGTCACAGGGTAACTTCGAACTGTCGCTAAATGAATTGTTGTAAGCCGAGGACTGCCTGTACTTTATTGTAAAGCCATATTAGCAAAATTCTGCCAGTCTGAAAGTACAGATTTCCCACCGTGGTCTTTACAGACTTGAGAATTTAAAGAAGTTATTTTCTGTTCCTCTTTCTCGGTCTGTTATGCAGCCGTGGGCCCTGCAGCCCCTTATCTGATCCTTTTCTCGGCCAGCATCTCTCCGCGCTGTCTTCCACGATTTATTCTCACATACTCCTACAATCAGGTCCCGTGTGGTCCCCTTTCCAGAATCCTCCTCCCTCCTTGGTGATCGTCCAGGCCTTTGACCCAAATGTCCTGGTTCTTCCCTTAGAAATTATTGACTACCTGTTTGAAGAGACGCTGCCCGACCTGAAGAAGAACAGGAAGAGGATGATCCGAAGACGGAGGAACCCGCAGGAGGAAAAGATCTGTAAAACCTCCTTCCGGTTCAATGACATTTTCCAGGATCTGCTGGAGGGTGAAGAGTTAACTTCAGAGGATGACAACGATGAAGTGACTGGAGAAACAAGTCAGGCCGATGGCTGAGATGCCACTGACCCTCTTCCTTAACAAATGCCACTGATGGGGGGAGCAGAGAAGTGGATATTGTGGAATGGGGAAAGACCACGGGGGATTTTCCTTCGCTTCCTGCCTTTTTTTTTTTTTTTTAAATTTTAAGAGAGGAAAATAATATATAAATATATCTGACTTTTGATGGGTGCTGCTTCTGAGGTTTGGGAGAATGTTGGGTTCCACAGAAGGGAAAACCCCTGTTTTGGCTCGTGGCAGATTCTCCATTGCTGGCAAATGGATTTGCAAAGGTGTGGGCTACACGTGGCACACACCCCCAAAAAGGGGGGGGATTAGGAAACCCCCCAAAGGCCCCTAGAGCTGGTAGGATGGTGTTGACGTCTTCAAGCAGATATTCATTCATTGGAAAAGGGAAGTCTCTGGGAGCTCAACCTGGTGCAATTGCCATTCTTCCAGGTTGTAGTAGCAACAGCATTTGTGCTGAAGTCACAAGTTCTGTCTTTTTGCTGTGTGTGTGTGTGTGTGAGAGAGAGAGAGAGAGAGAGAGAGAATGAGAATCCTTACTCTTCTTAGAGGAACATTGGAGTATCTTCCCTCCATCAGCCATTTTTTCCCCCCAAGTGCCAAACGTCCCCGTCTTCCTCACAAAGTCTCTT
This sequence comes from Protobothrops mucrosquamatus, assembly GCF_001527695.2. Taxonomy (NCBI): domain Eukaryota; kingdom Metazoa; phylum Chordata; class Lepidosauria; order Squamata; family Viperidae; genus Protobothrops; species Protobothrops mucrosquamatus. Next base: position 216,472 of record NW_015387641.1, read on the forward strand.
TTCTCAGGGCCAAATCTTGGTGGGCATTTCAAGCTTGCCTTTATTATGAGATTTGAGCCGTTAAATACACGTTTTTTGAACGGAACGTTGACTTTTGCTGGACAAACCAACCAGGGATTTTAGGGCTGGTTCCAAGGGCAGGAATCCTTGGCACAGACCCCCCAAAAAAACATTTTCAAGTTAGGTGAGACTTTTTCCCACCAAGCCGACAACAAGCCAAGATCTCACCCCTCTTGAACTGACCATGAGAAAATGTTCAGGACCAAAGAACACAACATGTCCCATCCCAGAAGAGATTGGACAGCCATTTTATCTGGAAAGGGATAGATAGGATCTCCTGTTTGAGGATTAGAATTAGAAACCTCCAAGGTCCAACAACTGTGTTATTCTGAATTGGGGATATCCTGTCTTGCCTTACTTAAATCTTCTTTCCAGAACTGTTGCAGTCTCTTGCTAAGAAAAAAGCAGCTGATTTTTCATTCTGAAGTTAATAATAATAATAAAGTTGGAAGGGACCTTGGAGGTCATCTAGTCCAACCCCCCGCTCAGGCAGGAAACCCTATACCATTTCGGACCAATGGCTGTCCAGTCTCTTCTTAAAAACTTCCAGTGTTGGATCACTCACCGCTTCTGGAGGCAGGTTGTTTCAAAAAGGTGGAGATGAACTTAAAAAAAAACCCCATCTCCGCATTCAAACGACGCAGCATGCGTGGATGAATACAATCCCGAATTTCGTGGGTTTAAAAGCATAAGCGATTCTCGCTTCCAGAAATGGCTCAGTGAAAACTCTCTTCATCTTCACCTTCCTCAGTTTTGGAAGCAGAGGGATCTTGTTCCGTTCTGATGCTGCCTTCAGAAAACAGGTTGCTAAGTTTTTAATATCACCGCGCAGATTAATTTAGACGCTGCAAAGACCCGTCCTTGGGTCCAGCTCATGCTGGGAAAGGAGGAGAGAACGGATGCTATACGATTGCACAAGACAGTGGGGGTCTTCCATGGTTGGGTCCTATATTTTTTTTTGTGTGTCTTTGGAATGTATAAAGGACTTTGTTTTATTTTACCAAAAGGGGTGTGTTGTTTTTTTTTCTGGTGGCTTCAAACGATTTGTACCATGGGGTTTTCAATAAAAAATAAATAAATAAAAATAAAAGAGTGTCTCATCTTTCATCCTTTCTCGCTTTTTTTGATGGGCATCTCTGAAGCCAACTGGTTGATTTTGGCCAATCACCAGGAGGCGGGGAGTTCTAGCCCCGCCCTTCGGTACGGAAACTGGCTGGCTGACTCGCTCTCCGCCTAGCCAACCTCGCAGGGTTGGGTTGTTTTTTTTTTAGTTGGGGGGGAAAAAGAGAATGAGAACGAGGGAGGAGCATTAGATTTGTTCACACACACCCCCCTTGCATTTCAAAACAACAAAACGTGGAATTAAAAATGTCCCGGATAAATAAATCAGGCGACGCCCCATTGCTCATGGGTGGCGTCCTGGGCTTGGCACTTTTTTCTTTAGAAAAAAAAGAAAAGTAGAGACACTCATTGTGCAAGGAAAGAAAGAAGATGCATGCTAAATGCATTCGTTGCATGCTTTTTTTCCCCCCCTCCAAAAAAAGGGAGGGGGCCCAGAGTTTGCTTCTTGCTCCAAAGCAACCAAGCGCAAACAAGCCAAGATAGGTCTGGATTTGACTTTTATTGACAAGCCTGCGGTTGGCTGGCTATGCTGGTGACCGTGATGCTTTTTGTGCACATTCAGTTGGATGGAAGTTGCTCTCTGAACAGTGTTAGCATTCTGGTTGCCGTAACAACCAGCCTCTCCATTCCCCAGCTGGGGGGGAGCCTCGCAACTGGATCCGAGGGACTTGATGCAACGAGAGCCGTGGACCGGCTGAGTTTTCACTCTGCTGGGCCCGACAATCTTGCTTCTCCCCTCAAAGGGTCCTGCCAGGCTCAGAAGAGGGGCCGGTCCCCCTTGTCTCTCCCCCAGTCCTTGGCAGGCCCCCTCCTCTCCCGAGTGGTACCTCCCTCGGGTTGGGACCCAGGAGCATCTCTCTGGCTTGCACAGGAGACACCTGGAGAGGAGCAGCGGATGGCTGCCGTGGCCAAAAATGCCCCGGCCAAGGTGGGCCTACCTCGCCGGCGCAGCGTCAGCCAGATCTGCCCACCGCCCCGGCGCCCTCTGACCCTGGCGGAGCTGCACCCCGGTTGTGAGAACGAGCGGCTCGGGGTGGCCAGGGAAAGCATGCTGCAGAACCACCTCATCGCCAAGGTGAGCGGACCCGGGCAGGGAGGAAGGAAGGAAGGAAGGAAGGAAAGAAGGAAGGAGATGGGAATGTCTGGGAGGGAAGGAGGAGGGAAGGAAGGAAGGAGAAAGGAAGATGGAGCAATAGAAAGAAAAAGAAGGAAGGAGAGAGTCATGGGAAGAAGTAAATGGGAAGGAAGGAAGGAAGGAAGGAAGGAAGGAAGGAAGGAAGGAAGG
>NW_015387641.1:220091-230091 GCF_001527695.2 Protobothrops mucrosquamatus
GAAGGAAGGAAAGGGAAGGAAGGAAGGAGATGGGAATGTGAGGGAGGAGGGAAGGAAGGAGAAAGGAAGAAGGAGCATTAGAAAGAAAAAGAAGGAAGGAGAGAGTCATGGGAAGAAGTAAATGGGAAGGAAGGAAGGAAGTAAAGCATGGGAGGGAGGGAGGAAGTAAAGGAGGGAGGGAGCAAGGAAAGAGGGAAGGGAGGGAGGAAAGGAAGGAAGGAAGGAATTAGAAAGGAAAGGGAAAGGAGAGGAAAGGAAAAGGACTAAGAGAACAGTGGATCTCTGGATGCTGCCATATCCCCTGACCTCTGTCCAATTTGGCTGAGGCTAATGTGATTTGGAACTGGACGCCCATCGACTCCAAATTACACATTCTCCCAAGTTGTCCTAATTGTGTTTTTTAATTGTAAATCAGAGCTGGGGGGGGGGGGAACAGAGGCTTTCCAGTCAGAGGGGTCTCTGCCCTCCCATGCCCTATAGCCAGCATGCAGGATGATGGGAGGGGTAGTCCCAAGCCTCAAGCAGAGCAAATCAATCCATCAACGCTGCAACCTGCCCGCAGCTTAGAAAAGTTGCCATGAACCGGCAGGGCTTTTCGGGCCCCAGATAAAACCCGAACTTTGAACGGTGGGGAAAGGCACGGGTTACCTTGTGTGGACACTAGAGGGCAGCACAGAATGCTACTATCTCTCGCCTCCTGCTCGGAACAGCAACTCTCTCCGGGGCTGTTGGAACTACAACACCCAGAATTCCCAGTAGGATGCTCATGGGGACTTCTGGGAACTGCGCTCCCCATGCCTTTGGAAGGCCGAAGAGGGGAAAACGTACCTTGAAACAGAGAAGGGAAGACGTGGTTTTTGTTTTTTTGGTTGTGCCAAGTTCTGTAACAATTGTCTTTCATTGAATACTTGGTATTAAAGAACGTTAGTCAATAGTAAAAGCAGTGCAGACTTAAGAAAGAAAAGAGTAATGAAAAAAGGTGACTAGGTTTTTTAAAAAAAGGAAAAAGAAGGAGAAAAGTATAAAGAAGTGACTTTCCACCTTTAGAGCAGTTACACACAAAAAATTATCATTTCTCCCTCTAAGATTGCACCACAATTCTTCCCATATTTTACCTTTCTAACCATCAAAACTATTGTACGTAGAATTGCACGATACACATACAATGGCAGGAATCTGGTTCTTAAAGCAGACTGTACAGGCAGTCCCAAATGTCTGTTGTTAAGTGGGTTTTGTCCCGTTTTACAATCTTTTTTGCCCCAGCTTTTAAGTGAGTCCCTGCAGTTAGGAAGTTAGGAAGCCGTGTTAAATGAATCTGGCTTCCCCTGCTTGTCAGAAGGTCGCACAAGGGGATGACGTGACCCCGGGACGCTGCGACCGTCATAAATACGAGTCAGTTGCTGACCCAATGGGAATTTCTCCCTGGAAAATGTCATATCTAGAGTGAAAAAAAACCTCATTTGATAATCCTTAAATAGATAACGGTATAGTTACGCACTTCTCTTTTCTGGCCACAAGGTGGCGGTCTCTCCCCGCTTTTCTTTTTCAAACCGTCTTTACTGGGGAATCTTTTAGAAGTTGCTTCAGAGGGGAGGGGGGAACTTTTTGGGGGGTGGGAACAGCCCCCCCCTTGGCTTTTGAGTGATGGGCCAGGGGCTCCTCTTCTAAAAAGAGAATTGACCCCAGAGAAAAGGCTAGGAGGAGACAATATTTTAATCAATCTTAACAGGGATGTTTGCCTTGTGTTCAGTGATCTCATTTGCTCCTGAGAAATTATAATGTGAGATATCATATTGCACTAATTTAAGAATTATTTTGAACTTCCTGGTCTAGTGTATAGTTTTGGAATGGGTTATATTTGAATCTTTCTTTCTTTCTTTCTTTCTTTCTTTCTTTCTTTCTTTCTTTCTTCCTTCCTTCCTTCCTTCCTTCCTTCCTTCCTTCCTTCCTTCCTTCCTTCCTTCCTTCCTTCCTTTCTCTCCCTCCTTTTTTCTCTCTCTCCCTCCCTCCCTTTCTTTCTTTCTTTCTTTCTTTCTTTCTTTCTTTCTTTCTTTCTTTCTTTCTTTCTTTCTTTCCCTTTTTGTCTCTAATCTCATCCCTCCTCCCTCTCCTCCTTCCTTCCTTCCTTCCTTCCTTCCTTCCTTCCTTCCTTCCTTCCTTCCTTCCTTCCTTCCTTCCTTCCTTCCTTCCTTCCTTCCTTCCTTCTGCCATCATTCCCCCAAGAGTTACTTTTTAATTTGCTCTTTTGCTTAACCCAGAATATTTAGTTTCCATTCACCAAACAAAAACCAAGTGGGATCTCTGATATCATGAATTATTCCCAGCCTGAAGATTTGTGCCCCCACGGCACCCCCACGCAGAGATTTCAAAATTTGGAGAGGGGCAAACATTTTGACAGATAGCAATGTTTTTCAGGACGGGTTGGCTTCCAAATCCAAATTAAATCAATTCCTCCCCCCCCCCCCCCCGTTATTAGAGACAAGAAAGTTATATTATGTCATACGGAAAATTCCATTTCAGATCAGCCAGTAAAAAATTATTAGTTATTATGGATGGCCGCTGCAGCCACAAAATTGGGATAGATGACACGAGAGTCCGGTACAAAAATGGATTCCTGCTTTCCTGTGATTTAAACAATTGTTGTGCTTGTGTTGCACAAAAAGGGTGATAAATCAGCAGCTTTGTGCAAAGGTTGTGAAATCTGCAGGGGGTGACTCTCTGTTTATACTCAAAAATCTCCAGAAACTATTAACTGGGTTTGTGCGACACCTTAAAATCCTAAAGTTGAGAGTCGTAAAACTTGATTGCTCTCTTCCCATAATACGCCATGCTAAAGCATAAGATTCTGGGGTTCCTGTGTCACCCCACATGCAAAAGTGAACACGGCACTCACAAGGTCTCCTTAAGCTGTCTCAGTTCCAACTTAGCCCATCTTAGCTTCTTCGGCACATCTGGATTTGAAGTGTGCATCATAGCTCTCCAGTTTAAAGTGAAATTTCCTGCCCTCTCCTTTCTGGGGGGGCAGTATGGATGACAGCCTCTCTGATCACTCTACCAAAAGGGAAAATGAAATAAATAAATATAGAACATAGAACATAGTCACAGAACATAGAACCATTGGGCTGCAAAGGACCTTGCAGGTCATCCAGTCCAACCCCTCGCTCAAGCAGGAGAGCTTATACTATTCCGGACAAATAGCTGTCCAGTCTCTTCTTAAAAGTCTCCAGTGATGGAGCACCCACAACTTCTGGTGGCAAGCTGTTCCACTGGTGGATTGCCCACACTGTTAGGAGGTTTCTCCTTAATTCCTGGATGTTTCTCCCCTTGATAAGCTTCCATATGGGCTGTTGATGCAACCCAAGACTGCATTGGCTGTTTTTTTTTGGCAGCTGCAAAAAGCTGTGGTCGTAAGTTGAGAACTACCTGTAATTGTGAGAGGTTGTCCACTACTAGGAGTGGACAACCACTACTAGGAGTGGCTCCTATTTAAGTGGTTGTCCACTAGGACTCCTAAATCCCTCTCACAACTGCAGATCGTCCTCCACGTACCTCCGCGATTGAGTCGAAGATTTGTTAAGCGAGTTTCGCTCCGTTTTACGACGCAGTTGTTTAGGGAACCGCTGCCGTTGATAACTTCGTTCACCCAGTTGTTAAGTGAAGCTGGCTTCCCCATTGACTTTGCTTGTGCTTGTGGGGTACTCCCCACTCCCCAAAAGGCTAAAACCTGGAGGAAAAAAAAAGAGGGAGAGGTAGGAAGGAGGGGGGGGAAGGTTGAACAGAATAGATGAAGGTCCATCTCTGGGAATCAGAGATCACCGGAGCGGATGAACCCAACGGATAAAATAGTTATTATCAGATTAGCCTTTGGCCCGTGAAAAGAACAGCCAGTCTTCTCGTTAGTTAGCATTTAGATAAGGTTGAAGCCCGGGCATCAATAGGCATCAAAGCTGAAATCCTTTGTGAAAGGATTAATTTCTTTAAGCAACACCACCACCACNGGCTGTCCAGTCTCTTCTTAAAAACTTCCAGTGTTGGTGCATTCACTGCTTCTGGAGGCAGGTTGTTCCACTGGTTAATTGTTCTCACTGTCAGGAAATTTCTCCTTAGTTCCAGGTTGCTTTTCTCCTTGGTTAGTTTCCATCCGTTGCTTCTTGTCCTGCCTTCAGGGGCTTTGGAGAATAGCTTGACTCCCTCTTCTTTGGGGCAACCCCTGAGATACTGGAAGGCTGCTATCCTGTCCCCCCTCGTCCTTCTCTTCATTAAACTAGACATACCCAATTCCAGCAGCCATTCCTTATACTTCAAACCCCTCTTCTTCTTCCCCTATTCCTCCTGTAATTTATATTTTTCTTTGCGTTTTGTATTTTGGTCAACCAATTAAAAAAATAAATAAATCGGAAACCTGGGGAAGGTTTTGCGCCTCCTGACCTATTTTATCCAAATTTGCATCCGCCTGCTGGAGTTGGGGGGATCCATAATTTTCATAAATTAAATCCACTAAATCACGCTGCAATGCTCCAGAGGATTATTTGAGAATTATTTCATGCCTTTGTCCATTAGGAAATCACACTTCGGTAATAGCTTTCAAAGTTTTCCAGAGCCCATCCTGGAAAAAGTGGTTTTTTTTCTGAGCCATGGCTGGCAAATTCACACAAAACTCGAATCCACACACAAGGAACCCGTGTTGCAGCTTGATTGTGTGAACTCGACTTCTGCGTTGGAAATTTCGATCTTTATAAAATGCATCAGGAATTAGAATAACCTAGTTGGAAGGGACCTTATAGGTCATCTAGTCCAACCCCCCGCCCAAACAGGAGACCCTATCTACTCCATTACTGACAGATGGCTGTCCAGTCTCTTCTTGAAAGCCTCCAGTGATGAAGCTCCCACGACTTCTGAAGGCAACTCCTGTTCTATTGGTTGATTGTTCTCACTGTCAGGAAATTTCTCCTTATTTCTAGGTTGAATCTCTCCTTGATCAGTTTCCATCCGTTATTCCTTGTCTGGACTTCGGGTGCTTTGGAGAATAGGTTGACACCCCCCCCCCATCTTCTTTGTGGCAGCCCCTCAAATATAGGAAGACTGCTATCATGTCTCCCCTGGTCCTTCTCTTCCCTAACTAACACTAACTCTTCAGTCCTAACTAAAAACATGTATTGGTCTTAAAAGTGACGTAATGTGAATTCATTTGTCTTTACTGACTTTTGCACGATAGCCAAAATCCATACATTCCAAATTTCATTGCAAAAGAAGATGGAAAACTGTAAAAAAAAGGGGGGGGGAAGGAAGGAAGGAAGGAAGGAAGGAAGAAAAAGAAGGAAGGAAGGAAGGAAGGAAGGAAGGAAGGAAGGAAGGAAAGAAGAAAGGAAGGAAGGAAGGAAGGAAAGAAAGAAAGAAGAAGAAGGGAGGGAGGGAGGGAGGGAGGGAGGGAGGAAGGAAGGAAGGAAGGAAGGAAGAAGAAAGGTAAGAATGAAAGAAAGAAAGAAAGAAAGAAAGAAAGAGGAAAAGAGGGAGGGAGGGAGGAAGAAAAAGGAAGAAGAAAGGAAAGAAAGAAAGAAAGAAAGAAAGAGGAAGAGAGGGAGGAAGGAAGGAAGGAAGGAAGAAAGAAAAAGAAAGGTGAGAAAGAAAGGAAAGAAAGAAAGAGAAAGAAAGAAAGAAAGAAAGAAAGAAAGAGGAAGAGAGGGAGGGAGGAAGGAAGGAAAGGAAGAAGAAAGGAAAGAAAGAAAGAAAGAAAGAAAGAAAGAAAGAAAGAAAGAAAGAAAGAAAGAAAGAAAGAAAGAGGAAGAGAGGGAGGGAGGGAGGGAGGGAGGAAGGAAGAAAGAAAAAAGAAAGAAAGAAAGAAAAACAAAGAAAGGAAGAAAAGGAGAAGGAGAAGAAGGAGAAGAAAGGATCATCTACTTTAAATTTACACTTTAACAGTTGCTTTTAAAAATTCAGCACCTTGGGGACCCAGGGATGGAAAATGGGACCTTTTCTCCTTTTTATGGAATTCTTTTAACAGTTGGAGGGAGGGGAGGAAAGAACCCTATTTTGGGGACCCCAATTGAGCTCTCCTACGTAATTGAGATAGCAAGAGAGCATCCGAAGCTCCCTGGAGGATGGGTCTCCATTAGAAAGGGGGGAAAAAAAGAGAGAGAGAGAGAGAGAGAAAAAAAAGGCACCAGCCAGCCTGGCTTGTCTCAAGGAAGCCTTCGTGTTAAGAATTGTTTGTTTTATTACCGCAGCCGCCTGGTTAATCGTGTTCTTTAGTGGCAGCCTTGCTTTCGGCTAATATTGACTCGGCCCGGAGAGAAATTAAAACACCATTAAGAGAGTTGTACAGTAGCTCCTTTCCCAACCAACCTCAGTCGCACTTAATTGGTTTTGTCAGATATCACTTAACTCCCAGGAAGCAAATGAGGAGGGGGGCAACGGCAGAAGACAAGGCAATCAGCCTTGGGGGGGTGGTGGAAATGTCGTACACCCTCCCTCCATTCCCCCCAAAATTAAATGAACATGGCAAAAAAAAAAAAAAAAAACCCCAGATCTTTTTCAGAGTTGGAAAACAGGGCCTCAGCGCCTTTAAACAGGAAGAAGAAGAAGGGAAAAAAAAAATTAAAGAAGAGGAATTAATAGCCAAGTGGTTTGAATCACCCCAGAAATCAAATCAGCATATGGCTACATTAAGAGAGAAAAAAAAGGGGGGGAGGGGGTGTGTGTTGTAACCGATTAATTATATTTTATGTAAACAGCTGCTCTCTTTAATGGCGAGACTTTTTTTTTTTTTTTTTTACTGTTTTCTGGGGCCCGCCGTGTGACTTTTTTTCCCCCCAGGGCTCTTTCCAAAATTTGGGGGAGGGGGTGACTAAGAGGAGCAATTGAGAAGGAGCAAGCATTCAACCATTTCAAAGAAGCTGGTCCCTTTCTATCCGATCAGCGCTGGGTTTCTCGCTTTTTTATAAAAAAAAAACGGGGCTTGGGTTCAAAACACGACGCGGAATTGCCCCGGGGCGTAGTTCCATCCGACTTTCTTGAGATATGACTTATCTTTGGTACTAAAGGTATTATTATTATTATTATTATTATTATTATTATTATTATCATCATCATCATCATCATCATCATCATCATCATCATCATCATCATCATTATTATTATTATTATTATTATGGATCATCGCACAGTCAGCCAGATGTTCAGACTGGATTTAGCATTTTTGTCTATCTATCGAGTCCTTCCCAAGGACCTGGGATAGGCAGATGTGGATGTTTGATGGTATTACAGATATCGTCGCAGGATGGAAACAGTTCCTAGTAAGGCCGCCTTTTGCAATTGACTAATGGTGAATTTGTCAATGCCAATGGTATTATTATTATTATTATTATTAATCATCATCATCATCATCGCACAGTCAGCCAGATGTTTAGACTGGATTTNGAAGAAGAAGAAGAAGAAGAAGAAGAAGAAGAAGAAGAAGAAGAAGAAGAAGAAGAAGAAGAAGAAGAAGAAGAAGAAGAAGAAGAAGAAGAAGAAGAAGAAGAAGAAGAAGAAGAAGAAGAAGAAGAAGAAGAAGAAGAAGAAGAAGAAGAAGAAGAAGAAGAAGAAGAAGAAGAAGAAGAAGAAGAAGAAGAACCAATTTTTAAGAAGTAACGGTGGTCATGGAGGAGCAGCACAAAGAGGAAGAAGAGGAGAAAGCAGTGATGAAGGAGGAAGAGGAAGAGGAGAAGAAGAATGCAGTACTAATGGTGGAAGAGGAAGAGGAGAAGGAGAGGAAGAGGAGAAGGAGGCATTAAAAGCAGAAGCCAATTAATTCCTTCCCTTCTTCTTGTTTGCTCAGACCTTCCTCCACCGAAGGAAGAAAAATGTTGCTCTCCATTTCTCCCAAGACCCCCACCCCTCACCCCCACAGCCCATTAATTGCCACCGGCTTCCCCTTCCATGCCCTGACATCCCAGGCCCTCACCCTCCACCAGCTGCTTCACCAGCTTTTTTCGCCCACCGAGACCCCTTCTCTGTCCGCCAGCAGAAAAAGCAGCATTGAAATATGACACGGGGGTGGGCGCCCTGTGCGGCTTACTCCGCAGCCAGACCTTAAACACAAACACATACACATAGACACACACACACCCCCCAGCCTCAAACCCTATCTGTAACCTGTCGCCAAGGCCCCCTGCTGCTCCAGGAAGGAGGCTGGAGGAGAAGGCTGTTAGTAGAGGCTGTTAGTAGCTGCAATGTATATCTCCTAACACTAAGCATCCGCTTTCCTGGGGCTGCATTAGGATGATTGATCCACCCCATTTTTGCAGGAAACTCATAGATCAAAGCAAGAGAGCCAAGAGAGACCGGCGAGTGAAAGGAAGGTGGTGCAAGTAGGAGAAGCACAACGGCTTGCAAAAGGAGCTGGCAACCGGGGTTTTTTTTGTTCCGGAGGGAGAAGAGAGAAAGGAAGAGTAAAACACAGGCAGTCCTCGACTTACAGCCACACCGTCGCTAAGCGAGACATTGGTTCAGTGAGCTTTGCCCCACTTGTCTTCTGCTTTGTCGGGAGGTCGTAAAAGGGGGACCGCTGTGAGCCTGGGACTCTGCGACCCTCCTAAATAGGAGCCAGTGGCCGAGCGTCTGAATTTGGATCCCAGGTGATCCTGGGTGGTAAATGGGACAGAGGTTGGTAAAGTCACCTTTTTTTCAGTGCCGTTGTAACTCCGAACGGTCGCTAGATGAACCGTTGTTAAGTCAGGCACTGCCTGTAGGAGGTGAGCTGTGTTTTAAGGACTTTGCTTCTAGGCCAAATGGGGAATCTGTCGGCCTGCTGACCCTCGTAGGCTGGATAGGGCGATTCCCCACGGAAGAACCAACTCAGAAGCCTTGTAAAAGCGGAGCGCTTGGAAGGAGCTTAGACAGACACCCCCCCCCTAATTCACAGGAGTATAAGGAGGGGAGGGTGACCACCAACATCAGACTTGCAAGAGGCTGTTCTTAGAGCCCATCTCAATAAAAGTAATTTCAGCCTTCCTGTGGAGTTAAATTTCTCCTTCTCCTCCTTTTCCTCCTTTTCCTCCTCCTCCTCCTCCTCCTCCTCCTCCTCCTCCTCCTCCTCCTCCTTCTTCTTCTTCTTCTTCTTCTTCTTCTTCTTCTTCTCCTTCTCCTCCTCCTCCTCCTCCTCCTCCTCCTTCTCCTCCCTCTCCTTCTCCTTCTCCTTCCCCTCCTTCCTCTCCTTCCTCATTCTTTCCTTCTCCTCCTCCTCCTCCTCCTTCTCTGCACTTACCACCATTTACAATCTCTTGATGGCCAATGCATTTCTGATCTCCATTCCAGCCTACATTTTGTCGTATTACGGTGAACCCAGAACATTGGAAAATTCAGACTTCAGATTTGGTGTTCGGTAGCACGAAAGCAAGCATCGGATCCCAGCAAGCGAGAGGGACATGCGTGCACGTCCATTAGGGAGGCAAAACTAAAATAAAAAAAATTAAAAAAGGGGGGTGGGAAGATAAATATCTCTTCACCTTCCATTCTTCCTGCCTTACTTTAGTTTTCTGGTGTTAGCGAGGCTTACCAGACACATGCTACCAATTAACTGCTTCTCTTAATTTAAATGCTTCATAAATTATCTCTTGCGCTGGTGGATTATCACTTCATAATGTGAGTTAGCATTTAAATAAATAGCGGCGATGTTGGAAATTAAGAAGGTTTTACAGTCTGAGATCCTGGCCTAATGAAGGGGAATACTCAGCCAGCTGAACAAGTCTTCACACAGAGGAGAGATTTTCCATCCTTCCAGGAAATGGGGCATTGAGCAAAGGAACATGGAATTGCAAGAAGGAGCAGACTGGTCCCCAAAGAAATGAGAATATTCTGGAAAGCCAGATCCCTCCCTAACTAGCCAACTTTGAAGGCCATCTGGGATGGAAGAAGGTCTGTCTAATGAGGGGTGAGCTCCACCATCTAGCTTTGTTGTTGTTGTTAATTGCGAAGTCGTGTCCGACCCATCGCAACCCCATGGACAACGTTCCTCCAGGCC
>NW_015387641.1:235091-254594 GCF_001527695.2 Protobothrops mucrosquamatus
TCTCTCTCAATGCGCCATCACTTTCTTACAATAAGGCACTCAGAGGACTGGCTTTCTCTGTAAACTCCCCCCCAAAACTGTCGTCCCTTCTGCAAACACCCCCAAACTTGATCTATCGCAGAGTGGATGGGTGGCGTTCCTCTATCCCCCCCCCAAGGCCACTCAACCCAACGCAGCCCACCCGTGACCCCCCCTCCCTCCCTCCCCGGTGTATTGTCGCCGAGCGCCTTCCCCCCCCAAGGTAATCAAACATCACGCTAAGTAGCAAATAAATCCATCTCTTAAGCCGCACAGCGAGATCATGTAAATGCAAATGAGAAGCTGGAGATCAAGCTGTGGGTTGTGGGGGGGGCAGGCTGGGGGGGCTGTCAAAGAGGAGAGAGCAGTTGGAGGGGGGCAGGAGATCCCTGGAAGTGCTCTGCTCCCCAAGACCCCTACGTCAAGGGTAATCATTGTAATGGGAGGGTGATGAGGGGTTTTAAAGCATGGGGTGGCGGGTAAGAGGGGGGACGCACGTCTCTTTTTTTACGTGAAAACCCATATTTAAAAGGAGCAAGACATGATCGTGAATGCCGCATTTGTCCTCGGGAGATATTTCCAAGCCTTTCCAAGAATCCCAACAAAATAAGTCCCAAAGGAGGAATGGTAAAGTGCCCAGTACTCAAAATCCTTAATAAAAAATGTATGCTTTCCTGGAAGTTTGGGGGTTTTTTTGCTTCCCCCCCCAGGCAGAGGGGATCCCCCAACAAGATTGTTCAAAGTTACAACTGCACTGGGGGGGAAAAAAGGACAGTTTTTCACGCTTAACGACCGTTGCAGCCTCCCCAGGATCACGTGATTTACATTCGGAGGCTTGGCAACCGGTTCCTATTTACGACGGTTGTAAATGTCCTCTGTGTGTGTGTGTGTGTGTGTGTGTGTGTGTGATCCCCCTCCCTTTTTTTGGGTGACCTTCTGACCCCCAAAATTGACAGGGGAAGCCCAGATTAAACTTAACAACCGTGTTAACCGCGGCGATTCCCTTAAGAACCGGGGCAAGAAAAGTCGTAAAGCGGGGCAGAACGCCTACCGACGGATGTCTCGCTCAGCGGCAGAAAGGTTGAGGTCCATTGTGGTTGTAAGTTGAGGGCTGCCTGGATTGTCATCGGTGCTTTGGTCAAGGAGGGACCGATCCATAGACAGCACTCTCGTTTTTTCTCCACCACCATCCCCCCCCTTTGATTTTCCCGCGGGAAGGGAAAAAAATATTGTTGACTCTCACTTGCTCAACTTATTGGAATTAAGTTTATCTCCCCTCTTTCCTTTTTTCTTTCTTTTTCTTTTTTAAATTTGTTTGGTGGCTTCTCAACAAGGGCGGATGACGGAGGGGACACCTCCAAAGGAAGCTCCATGAACCCAGTTGAGATGCTTGGGGTCCTCCTTGCCCAAACGTGGGGGAAAAAAACCAGAGAATCTCTCCACAGAGGGAAAACTGGACAGGGGTATCTTCCAAGAATACACGGAGTCGGTTTTAATTAGAATGGTGAGGTGGGAAATAAGGCCGGCGAAATAACATCTTAATGAGGTTTAATGACTTTTAATGAAGTTATCCGCTCCTGAGGAGAGCCGTGGAGGGACGGAAGAACGCCGGTTCTACCCAGGGAAGGGGAAATCCTACATGGAATCAAGGCTGGGTGGGAGGCCATCTGCTTTTAGGGCTAAATTAAAAACGGAAAAACAGAAGAGGGTGTAATTTGATCAGGATTTGGTGGCGGTGGTTATTTTTCCCTAACCTTTTGGGCTAGGAAGAAAAAACAGAAACAAAAACCTCCAACTTGACTTTAGACAGACAGACAGACAGACATCGAATAACAAGAGTTGAAAAGGGACCTTGGCGGTCATCTAGTCTGACCCTCTCTGCTCCAGCAAGGAGAACGGCGACACATTTCAGAGAAATGGCTGCCCAGTCTTTTCAAAGACTTTAAAAATGATTTTTTAAGGCAGGGACCGGAAGTCCAGACTAAGAAACCAGGTTGTTTCCCTTAACGACCGCTTTGAATAGCAACAGAGACGTCGTAAGTCGAGGACCGCCTGGACTCACAGCTTCGCCTAACGTCTGCGTGCTGGCAACGGTCCGATACCTCTTTAAACTTTGATTTTTCCGGGTTTTTTTTTTAAAAAAGGATTTGATCCCATCGTGTTAGGCCAGTCCCTCTTTTCTGGTGGTTTTTTTTTCTGTTTCTCTTTCTTTCTTTCTTTCTTTCTTTCTTTCTTTCTTTCTTTCTTTCTTTCTTTCTTTCTTTCTTTCTTTCTTTCTTTCTTTTTTCTTTCTCTCTCTCTCTCTCTCTCTCCCTCCCTTCCTTCCTTCCTTCCTTCCTCTTCCTTTCTTTCTCCCTCCCTCCCTCCCTCCCTCTCTCTCTCTCTCTTTCTTTCGAGAGATTTTAGTCCTTATCTGACACAGAGTTTTGTGAGTCTGTTCCTTAACAACCTGTGGGTGGGCTCGTCTTGAAAATTGCCGGAGCAAAAACTGGAAAGACATTTTAAGCATTTTGGCAGAGGGATTTGCAACCTCCTTAAACCAATGGAGGTGGGGGGGGGGGAGAAAAGAAACAAAACCGATTTTCCATTGTGCGTTGACCAAATCGGAGCTTAGAGAGAAAAAATGGCCTCTTGGGTTCCCACCCACTCTGTCGGCGGGCCGTCCCAACCTCACTTCTTCTCCTCAATTTTGGTCGAAAAGGCCGAAACTTGCAAAGCCAGTTAATCTCTGCCTGGCTTCGCCATGGAGACCTCGGTCAAGACACAAAGGACAACCAAGGGTCAAGGAATCCCACAGACACTGCAAAGCCCCCGGGGGTTGGGGGGGACACCTGGGGGAAAGAAAGGGAGTTAATTTGAAAACTAAATAAAACCCCGGTCCGTAGGTTACTAGCTTGTTGTGTCTCTTCAAGCTTCATTAAAGTCTTTCCTTCAACTCTGACATATTTGCCTTAGCCCGGCCAACTTTTTTTCTTGTTCACCATTGATCTTTTCCTGACTTGGCCCCCTTGTGAAAAGCTGCTCAAAGAAGCACGGGAACTTTGTCCAGCCACAACTACTTTGTTTCATTTCGACACTTCTGGGTGGGTTCTTTCTGCTGGGCTGCCAGTAGTCTCCTGCTCAAGGAGGGGGCTGGACTAGAGGACCTCCAAGGTCCCTTCCAATTCTATTCTATTCTATTCTATTCTATTCTATTCTATTCTACTTTCTATTCTATTCTATTCTATTCTATTCTATTCTACATTCTATTCTATTCCATTCCATCCCATTCCAATTTTTCTTTAAAAAGGACGTGAAAAACATAGGTAATAGGCAACACACATATCAGGCTACAACCAAACCCTCAGAAAACATTCTACATTCTACATTCTACATTCTACATTCCATATTCTATTCTATTCTATTCTATTCTATTCTATTCTATTCTATTCTATTCTATTCTATTCTACTTTCTATTCTATTCTATTCTACATTCCATATTCTATTCTATTCTATTATTATTCTATTCTATTCTATTCTATTATTATTATTCTATTCTATTATTATTATTATTATTATTCTATTCTATTATTATTATTCTGTTCCTATTCTATTATTATTATTCTATTCTATTATTATTCTATTCTATTCTATTCTATTCTATTCTATTCTATTCTATTCTATTCTATATTCTGTTCCATTCCATATTCTATTCTATTCTATTCTATTCTATTCTATTCTATTCTATTCTATTCTATTCCATTCCCTATTCTATTCTATTCTATTCTATTCTATTCTATTCTATTCTATTCTATTCTATTCTACATTCCATATTCTATTCTATTCTATTCTATTCTATTCTATTCTACTTTCTATTCTATTCTATTCTATTCTATTCTATTCTATTCTATTCTATTCTATTCTATTCTATTCTATATTCTATTCTATTCTATTCTATTCTATTCTATTCTATTCTATTCTATTCTATTCTATTCTATTCCATTCCATTCCATTCCATTCTAGTGTTGACTAAAATGCTTTCCCCCAAACATGCCAATCACTTAGCAAACCAATTTGCTTCACCAGCCTAGCCAAAAAAAAAGGTTGAAAATTTGGGCCTGTCTCACTTAACAATAGTTCTTTGCTTAGCGATGGAATTTCTGATCCCAGTTGTGATCGTTAAGTTGAGGACTACCTATACAATCCTAGAGATTGGGGCTTGCAAAAAAATATACATCGATGGATAACTCGCCAATGAATTTGTATTTCTCTTTTGCAGCCAGAACTGGGGAGACCCCGCAGAAGTAACTACACTCTTCCGGGTTATGATTTTAACTATGGATTGTATTTACACGGAATGGATGGAGGGGTCCCTGAAGGTAAGCTAATTGATCGTGCGGATCACGTCTAGATCTGGGCATGCAAAAGAGGTCCCTTCCACCACCAAGAATGGGAGAAATGTTGGGTTGTGTTTTTCACCCAGCTTCAACTCAAGAAAGCGTCTACCTCTTGATTTCAAAAAAGAGGTTGAAACTCTAGAAAGAGGGCAGAGAAGAGCCACAAAGATGCTTAGGTGATTGGAGGCTAAAACCTACCATGAATGTTTAGGGGAACTAGGTATGTCTGGTCCAACTAAGAGAAGGACTAGGGGTAACATGATAGCAGTCTTCCAATATTTGAGGAGCTGTCACAGAGAAGAGGGAGTCAACCTATTCTGCAAAACACTAGAGCAGAGGTCCCCAACCTTTTGGACACCAGGGATCAGTTCCGTGGAGAGAGGTTTTTCCACGGACTGGAAGGTACATGGTTTTGTGTGCTGCCTGCATCCCATGAATGGGGCTTTGTGTGGCCTGGTTGCTGGCATGCTGTGGCCCAGTACCGGTCCACAGACCAGGGGTTTGGGAACCCCTGCACTAGAGGACAGGACAAGAAGCAACGGATGGAAACTAATCAAGGAGAGAAGCAACCTAGAACTAAGGAGGAATTTCCTAACAGTGAGAACAACTAATCAGTGGAACAACCTGCCTCCAGGGGTTGTGGGTGCTCCAGTTTTTTAAGAAGAGATTGCACAACCATTTGTCTGGAATTGTATAAGGTCTCCTGCTTGAGCAGGGAGTTAGACTAGACTAGAAGATCTCCAAGGCCCCTTCCAACTCTGTTCTTCTGCAATTCTTCTTTCCTTGCTTTCTGAGGTGCCTCCTTTGAACGTCCCTGATGTCTTCTCAACCTCTCCTCTTTTCCCAGCCATTTGCCACTGGCACGTCATGAAGCCCAGAATTATTTTGGAGAAGGAGAAACCCCGCGATTACTTGGCCACCAACCTTCACGCGGTCAAGGACGGCTACGTCACGGTCCACGAGCAGAACCTGTACCGCAAGATGAAGGACTTCCATGTCAACGTGGAGGACGAACGCCGCTTCAAGAGGACCCCTCCCAAAGTCCCTCCAGACATGACCTATGGAAGGCCAGCAAGGTGAGAGGCAGAGGGTTCCCCATCAAAGGATTTGGGGTGGAGAGCTGAATCCAATCATTTCTTGAAATTCCTTTTCATTTATGAAGCGTTCCAATCGTTCTACCTCCTCTTGGAGGTACAGGGAACATCTGGGGGTGTGTGCATTGCGTTGCGTTGTGTTTGGTGTGGTGTCCAAGGTTTCCTAAATAAAAGCATGAAAATGCTAGGAGGCAGAACTTCAGGAAGTCCTCGGCTGACAGTCACCATCCGTTTGTGACAACAGCATGGGGAAAAAAAAGATTTACAACCAGTCCTCGCACTTATGACCGTCGTAGATCAAAACTGGGTTTGTTTATCTTTGTGACGGTCGCAGCGTCTCGGCGGTTACGTGGATCCCATCTTGCGTCCTTCTGACCAGCCAAGTCAACGGGGCAAGCCAGTTTCACTCAACGACCGGGCTGCAACTTAATTTAGCAGCGATTTGCTTAGCCGCAGTGGCGAGAAAGGAAGGAAGGTCGTAAAATGGAGCGAAAGCCACTTGATAACCGGCTCGCTTAGCTACGGGAAGGTTTGAAATAATTATTTTGTAAAATTCTCGTGTAAAATTCCCGGCTCCTCCGGGGCCCTTGCTCCCGGGGAGCGTGCTTGGTGATAGATTTCATTTTAAAAAGCTAATTGGCACTAAAGATTTTATTTTCCTTGTTTTAAATAAAAGGACCAAAAAAAAAAGCAAGAGGGAAAAGATTATTTGCGGGCGGAGGGGGTGATTAAAGAGGCCACCCGCCAGCAAATGGCACCGATTTGCATATGCAAATGCGATGGATTTTAAAATGGTCTTTAATGACCATTTTCATCGCCCGCATTAACATTAATTGCAGCCATATGAAAATGCAGAGCCGCCAAAGCCCTGGCCATAAAGCTTTATCTTGATTACAACTAAGCCATCATGGCTATGACAAGGATTGTCGGTTCGAGGGCAAACAAAGAGCTTTTAAGCCGCGACAGCAATTGATTTCCCGCACAACCGGCCCCGCAGAACCGGCTCCCAATTTTCCTTATTTCTTCATAAACGGAGGTTAAGTGACTGCCCAACACCCAACAGTCTTGTTTTCATATTAATAAATAACACACGGGACATCCATCCCAACCCAGGGAAAAAAATGGCAAAGATTTTGCCCAACAGCTGGGGGGAAAAAAGAGGGGAGCTGTTCATTTTCCAGTTATTAGAGTCCGTCTCCGATCTTCTTTAATCGCTCCCTTTTAAGTGGGCTGGCCTGGGGTATTTATTCCCGCACTTTAAAAACAGGGTGTAGATCAAAGCTAATTATTGGATTATTACAGCCACTTTGGGTTTAAAAAGAGAATGGGAAGGAGGAGGGAGAAAGGAGAGTTTAACCCCTCATTCTGGGTTGGTAAATTTAGGAGCTGATAGCCCGAACGCTGCTAAAAATGCGGGCTAAAAGATGTCGAGACTCTAGAAAGAGTGCAGAGAAGAGCCGTAAAGATGATCAGGGGGCTGGAGGCTACGACATATTTTCCTGCCAACGACCTTAACCCCTACAGATCAGATTACTTCTCTTCCTGATCCCCACTGTACTATCGTCGGAAGGTCATAAACTTCCCGAGTGTGTTTCTTCTCCCCCTGTTGTTCTTCGTTACCTACCTTTCACTAGTTCCTCTCTTAGTTGGACCTTGATTCTTCTTTAAAGGACGTCCTTCTTGTTAACTGGTCAAGAACTGCTTGCCTCCAGAAGTTGTGGGTGCTCCATCACTGGAGGTTTTCAAAAAGAGATTGGACAGCCATTTGTCTGGAATGTTATAGGGTCTCCTGCCTGAGCAGGGGGTTGGACTAGAAGACCTCCAAGGTCTCTTCCAGCTCTATTCTGATTGATTGGTTGATTGAGTGATTGATTGATTGATTGATTGGAGCATGGGTTGCAGGAATTGGGAATGTCCAGTTTAATGAAAAGAAGGGCTAGGAGTGACATGATAGCAGTCTTCCAATATCTAAGGGGCTGTCACAGAGAAGAAGGGGTCAACCTATTGTCCAAAGCCCCTGAAGGCAGGACAAGAAGCAACAGATGGAAACTAAGCAAGGGGAGAAGCAACCTGGAACAAAGGAGAAATTTCCTGACAGGGAGAACAATTAACCAGTGGAACTGCTTGCCACCAGGCGTTGTGTGGGTGCTCCATCACTGGAGCTTTTAAAGAAGAGATTGGACAGCCATGTGTCTGGAATGTTATAGGGTCTCCTGCAGGGGGTTGGACTACAAGACCTCCAGGGTCCCTTCCGATTTTGTGACTCTTGTTTTTCTAACTTCTCCATCGCTTTTTTTTTTTTTTTATCAAGTTATCTTCCTCTTCGCTGTTTACTTTGAAATAACCAGGTTATTCTAAAATGGAGCCTTCCTGGCTAGCTCTGATTTCTACCCATTTCACTCCTTGCTCGGTGTTTGCCTCTCATCCCAACCTGCAATCCTCTTTGATTTCCTTCTGATTTCCTTCCCGGCTGGCTTTTGTCAGGAGCTCTCATAAAAAGGACATTTTTCACATCCTTCCCCCCCTCCCTCCTTCTTTTCCTCTTAAGTTTTGGACAGAGATTTATAGCCAGGGATGAAAGCCGGGAGGGGCGAGGGATACACAGATGGGAGGATAGCAGATAATGTGGCTGTTCCCCAGAGTCTGATCAGGGGATCGTAGCCTATTCATCAGCCTACCAAGGTCAGCACTAACGAGGAAGAGGTAAGTTTCCCCGCAGACCCCAAGGGGGTCTCTCCAATCAGGTGGCGCACCAGTTTCTGATCTTTACAAGGGTCGCCTGGTGCAAAACCAGGTTTTTGCAACCCAAGGTTCTTTCTCCCGGCTGGCCTGGTTTGCAAGCAGGCTGCCAGGTGTTCTTCTGTGGGAAGGGGGACTTCCATGTTGAGCGCATGGCTTCCATTCATCGGCTTTTGAGATGGTTGAAGTGGCTTGTCTCTCCCACACACACCATCGGAAGCACATCTGTTTCCTTTGGAAGAAGGGCTGGTAAGGCCAGACCTGGAATACTGTGTCTAGTTCTGGTCACCACGATGCAGAGAACTTCCAAAAGTAAAGCCATTCCACTGATCAATTGTTCTCCTGGTCAGGAGAGGTCTCCTTAATTCTAGGTTGGGTTTCTCTTTAACATGTTTTCACCCGTTGCTTCTTGTCTTGCCCTCTGGAGCTTTGGAGAATAAATCGATCCCCTCTTTTCTGCCACAGCCCCTCAAGTATTAGAAGGCAGTTGTCATCTCCCTCCTAATCCTTCTCTTCCGTAGACCAGACATACCTGGCTCCCTCAACTGTTCATCATACAATTTAGTCTCCAGACACTTAGAAGAGAAGGGGGGGGGAAGGAAAAGAGAAGAAAAAAAGAAAAGAAAAAGAAGAGAAGGAGGAGGAGGAGGAGGAGGAAGAGGAGGAAGAGGAAGTCAGATGGAAGCCTAGACTTCTCCTGCAGTTCCAACCAGCCGGAAAATAGGATTGGTGTCAAGTTCCCCCCAGATTTAAGGACGGTCAATTCAACAGAGAATTATTTCTTTCTGGGCACAACCGCTGTCACCACTAATTTGTGCATTGCGCTTGATTTAGGATTTGCAGAATGGATAACCCCCCCCCAAAAAAAGGAGAACACCAAGAGAGATGTCACAAATTTTGGAAGCTTATAAAAAAAAAATCCTCCCTGAATCTACTCACAGTGCCAGGGGTCTGTCTGTCCGTAAGCTGTCCAGAGTCCCCATTTGTGAGTTGGACAGCCATATACATTTGTTTTAAGACACTCATGAATGCAGGTAGTCATAAGGTGAGGACTGCCTGTAGCTGAAATCAGCAACTTTATTGACTTCTACCTAAATTACAAGAATCTCCCCAGACTGCTTGCCGCTAGATCGATTGTAATTAAAAAGATAATTTGGTCAAAGTCGTTTACCCAGAACAACCTTGTTGTGTTGTTGTTTTTTCTTCTTCTTCTTCTTCTTCTTCTTCTTCTTCTTCTTCTTCTTCTTCTTCTTCTTCTTCTTCTTCTTCTTCTTCTTCTTCTTCTTCTTCTTCTTCTTCTTCTTCTTCTTCTTCTTCTTCTTCTTCTTCTTCTTCTTCTTCTTCTTCTCCTTCTTCTTCTTCTTCTTCTTCTTCTTCTTCTTCTTCTTCTTCTTCTTCTNCAACATAAATAAAGTTTGTTCAGGCCACGCTTAGTTTCCTATCGTCGTCACCTCTCAATTCCTCTTTCTTGGGATTCATCTGCTCTGGGTTATCTCTGTGCTGGGCCAGGAACAGCCAGCCTATGCCATCAACTCAGGCCTCGACTGTCAGGTCTGAAAAGATGCGTTTTGTAAGTTGTGCCGTCGTGAAAGTTTTCAGAGGAAGCTGACACCTCCTTGCTCCCGAGTGCTGTGATGCTACGTTTGTTCCCAGCTCACCTCGCTCCTCCGACGTTCTCCTCTCCTACCGAGGTTTTAATTTTAACAAAACCGCTGTCTCTTCTGAAGCTGGCAGCATCAACACCCATCCTCTGGAGATGAGTACTTTCTCTGCTGTCACCGATTTCCCAGGAATTTTAAGAAAAAAGAAAGGAAAGAAAGAAAAAAAAAATAACAGCCTCTGGCTATTCTTTCAAATTAGCACCCACTGATGACCAATTATTTTGCCCGCTTGGGCACCGGGAGGTGTAACTAAAATGTGGTTTGTCACACCCAAGGCTTTCCCCCTGGAACCCTTTTCAACCCCCCCCCTCCATCTTCTGAAACCCCCTTAGAAGACTCTGATGTTCCTTGGGAAATTTCGTCCTCCGTTCCAGAAAACAAAAAATTAAAATTGAAAAAAAAAAAAGTTTTAATGAGCTGCGAGGCTGTGACGGACCCGTCAGTGGGGAAACTCTGTTCTAATCCCCATAGAGAACGGTTCTGCCCCAAAAGCGAATAAGACCTGTCAGGATGGAACACGTGTACATCTCCCCAAAAAGTGTCAGCCTCCTATTTGCAAATTATAACGATTGTTTCTTTTCATCTCGGATTCCATTTTTAGAGAGAAGAGGGGAGGGGAGAGAAAGAGAGAGAGAGAGGAAAAAAACTACCTTCTTCCCGTCTATTTAAAAAAAAATGGAAGAGTTTGTCATTCATTTCAAGCTCCTGCAATTTTGATTTTAAAATACCGTTAATAGTTTATTACGGCTTTTTTTTTCCCCTTAAAAAAAAACACATTATTTGGCAGCGAAAGGGAGCTCATTAAAAAAAAAAAGCAAAAAAAAAAAAAAAAAAGCAGGTAGGTTTCCACAAAGCTCACTCCCAACGTCTTTGCTGCTACAACCAGGTGGAAGAGGGTTTTAAGTGCCTCAGCTAAGGACTTCCTAGCTCTTGAAAATTATTTAGCAGAGGAGTTTATTAAAAATACAAAAGGAGGGGAGGAATAGGTGCCTGGTGAAAGGGAATAGTTTTGAAAGCCTGCATAAATACATTTTAGAGGGTCTAATGAGAAGGGATTCAGTGGGGAATTCTTCTCTTCCGAGCGTCTTCCAAACAAGATGGGTGGGTGAACGGATGGAAAGAGAGAGAGAGAGAGAGAGAGAGAGAGAGAGAGAGAGAGAGAGAGAGAGAGAGAGAGAGAGAGAGAGAGAGAGAGAGAGAGAGAGAGAGAGAGAGAGAGAGAGAGAGAGAGAGAGAGAGAGAGAGATGGATGAATGGAGGGACGGAGGGTGAGAAAGATGGATAGAAACAGACAGCTAAACAATAAATAACTAGAATGGATGGATGGATGAAGGGATGAGTGGAGAGAAGAAATAATCAAGATAGATAGATAGATAGATAGATAGATAGATAGATAGATAGATAGATAGATAGATAGATAGATAGATAGATATAAGATGGATGGATGATGACAGATATATAGATAAGATGGAGAGAGGGAAGGAAGGAGAGAGAAAGATGGATAGATATAGGCAGGTAAATGATAAATAAGTAGGATGGATGCATGAATGGATGGATGGAGAGAAGAAAGAATGGATAATGACAGATAGATAGATAGATAGATAGATAGATAGATAGATAGATAGATAGAAGATGGATGGATGGATAATGACAGATAGATAGATAAGACGGAGGGAGGGAGGGAAGGAGAGAGAGAGAAAGATGGACAGATAGAGGATGAATGGATAGATAGGAAGAAGCTAGACAGACATGCAGAAGGTCTGAACTATAACCCCAAGATATAGACCAAGGTTGGATGAAGGACCAGAATCTACAAATAGAGGAAATTTGGCTAGGATCTGGAACACAACCCAGAACAGAATCTAAATGGTTGTCTCTTTGCCACAGTCCCCAGACCAGCAGTCATCCAGAGAAGGCAGATTGGGTGAGGAACACGTGGAACCAAACATACAGAAGTCACCACGATTGTCCTCACTGTCAAGAAATTCCTCGATTCTAGGCTGCTTCTCTCCTTGGTTGGTTCCCATCTGTGGCTTCTTGCCTTGCCTTCTGGTGATTTGGAAAATAAGTTGACCCCTCCCCCCCTCTTCTTTCTGGCAGCCCCTCTGTTCTTCACGATGGGCTAAATCATTGGGTGATGAGGGATGGCTCCAAAACTATTCTGCACGCCTCAGCCTTGGTGTGATCCGTGGCACCCTGCCCCCAACTTATGGGGGGGGGGAAGCTATTCCTTTCTGTAAGAGCAGCCCCTTGGGATGGACAGCACTTGATCAAGCTCATAACATCATTAGCCAACATGAGCAGAGATTAAGCCTCTCCAAAGCATGTGGGAAGACATCATTAGCGATAAAAGTCACGCCAGGAGCAAAATAAGAAGGGCAGCTATTGACATGCATGCAGGAAGGCCACAAAATAAAATACTGGCTAGAGCCCTTGACATTTTTGGGTCGTAAAGCTAAGGAGGAGGAACAATTGCAGAGTTTGTGTTCAAGTGCTTCCTTTATGAGGCCAGGTATTGGTCTACCGAGGAGCAAGCAAGCTTTTGAGGTCATCAGAACACTTCATTAGGTAAGGGATAAGGCTGTGTATCAAATGAAATTAAAACGGAAAGAAGGCAAGGAGGAGAAAGAAAGGACCATAATAACTTGGCCGATGGAGTCAAAGTTCCATACTTTGAAGTCCATGGACGTGGCCAAGAAAACTTTCTGATTAAGATGCAGGTAGGGAATTCAGATGTTGGGCTTCCAAGATCAAGCTCACTGTATGGTGGTTTAGTGTGATCTGCGGTTATGGTGAGGTCATTGACATTCTTGTCATTGTCACTGATCCTTTCTTCTCCCTTTCCTTCTAAAATCTCCCCAGACCTTCAACGCCTTTCTTTGATCTTCTGCAGCACAAATATAGAGAGATTTGGATGGACGAGCAGAGGGCGGTCATCAAAGCTGAAAAAGCTGAGAAGAAACAAAAGGTTGGATGACTTTGAGAAGGTCTTTTGGTTTGCTGACCCTCTTCTCAAGACCTTTCTCTTGTACACACATTGGACAAGTTCTTGGACTTAGAACCCATAAGGTGGTTTAACTTGATGTAGGGAAACAACCCTACTTCGTTGTTTCTCAATCTTAGGAGCCCTAAGATGCGTGGACTTCAACTCCCAGCCAGCACACATGGACTTCACCTCCCACCATGGTACCAGAGGAATTCTGGGAGTTGAAGTCCATACATCTTAAAAGTTGTCAAGGTTGAGAAACTCTGGTTTAAATAGTTTGATCTCTCCTTTGATGGAACTGCTTTCTGAAGAAAATCAGCAAACATCTCTTGGGTTTCTTTGTCATTTGTCCTTTGGAGTTAATGGTGTTTATTTCTTTTATTCTTCTTCGTTTATTACTTGCAACTTGTTTTGATGTCCTTTGAAAGTAAAAGTTAAGTCTTCAAATGACCTGGTTATCAAATGTGTTATGACGATCCCAGCATGTGTGGCATGCTAATTGTGTGGCATAAATAGAAACAATCAGATATCTTCTTCAAGAAGTATCTCATCTGCATGAGAAGCCATCAAGCAAACATGATTGGGAGATAAGATTTCTTAGTTTCCAAATATTCAGCATGGGAACCAAACCTTTGGGTCCCCAATTAAGTCTCCAAAACTGCTGCTCTCCTGACCATGCTTCAACAATTTTCCATATTCTTCCCAACCATGTCTGTAGAACATGCAATAGGTTAGTAGCCACCAGCGATCAAGATCCTTTGAAGAAGCTTCCAATACTTCTGGCCATTCAGGGATAGCAAGTCATCTCACCGAAATGGTATGTGGGAATGGCCTTGGAGACTGAAGAAAGAATCACAGCCAGGAGAGCAGATGGATAAGAGGCAACTCAGCAACCACAAAAGGAACCAGGGCATGGCCAACAACTCAGAAGGGACCCTCCCTAGCTTCAATAGAGGGTGGAAAGATGGACTTTCAGACTGGCAAGATTCCGTTAACGTAGCTTTGCAATAAAGTTAAGAGTTAGTGCTGCCGATTGTACTTCCTGTTTGGTCTGTCTGATAAGGCTGACAGCGAATAACCATGTGAGACAGGTGGAAGAGCCACAGACTAGACAACGGTCAGATAAGAGGAAGTTGAGCCTGTAGAAGAATTGGGGATGTGACCAATGTCGCCATAGGGATCCTCCCTAGTTTTGTGAGCTGTAAAGATAGGGGGGGGAGAAGAGATAGAGTTTCTGCAAGGTTCTGTTAATGCACCTTTACGATAAAGTTCATCAAAGAGTTCATCCACATGTGCCGCTAGCACTGATGATGTTCCCTAGCTGGGTCATAAAACATCTTCCAGAAAGCAAACAAGGGCCCCTTCTCCATATGTGCTTCCTGCCTGTCCCACCTCGCCAGGCTGGCGCCACTGTGGCCCATTAGCGAGCGGACCGCTTTATTTCTTCAGTTGAGGTTGGTCTCCCCCAAACAAATACAGCACCAGTGTATTTATATGTTTCACACGTTCCCTTTGGTGACCTAAGTGTGGCGTGCTCGTTTGATTTGTTTTAGAAACGTCGGGGGAAATTCTACGAGACCCGGACCTGTCTGCTGAGGAAGTACCAGCCGCCAATGAAAAAGGAGGAACTTTGGCGTATCCCCCATTTCCAAAAGGTGGGTCTGGACCTCAAAAGGGCTTCTTCTGAACGGGAAGGCAGAGGCCGGCCACCCAGTAGCCATCCCCTGAGTAAATTCAGATTTAAACGGCCGAAATCCTTGCGAGATTCCGGCGTTTGTTGTCCGAACGCTTTGGCTGACTTCTGCGGGTGGCAAGGGTGCGAATCCGTTTCTCGACAACTGGATGTCCTCGCATAGACACACACTGTGTTCGTCAGAGAAGATTGTGGACCTGGCCAATACAGGGAGTCCTTGACTTACGCCCGCACCATGTGGCTAAGTGAGAAATTTGTTAACCGAGTTTTGTTCCGTTTTGCTCCATTCGTTACGTGTTAAGCGAATCTGGCTTTCTCACTGACTTGGCTTGTCAGAAGGTCGCAAAATGGGGATCACGTGACCCCGGGACGCCGCAACCGTCATAAATATGAGTCAGTTGCCAAGCTTTTGAATTCTGATCACGTGACCACAGGGGGTGCCTCAATGGCCGTAAGTGTGAAAAACGGTCATAAGTCACTGTTTTCAGTGCCATTACGGTCACTAAATGAAGTGCTGTAAGTCAAGGGCTATCTGTATAGGCACTCCTCAACTTAACGGCCGCAACTCGGAACAGAAATTCTGTTGCTAAGCAAGACAGCCATTTTAAGCACATCGTGCATGCTTAACCTTTGACCTTTTCGGCCACGGTTCTTTAGCAAATGGATGCAGTCGTTCAGCGAATCGTAAGGTCCTTAAGCGAATCTGATTTCTCCCGTTGAGTTCACTAGTCAGAAACCAGGGACCTATCAGTTTAATAAATTATTATTATTATTATTTAAAAAGGAGCAAGCAAACTTGTGACAGCTCGTCTAAGGGGAATGTGGATGCCGGATCATCTCAACAAAAATATCAACTGTTCGAGTGTCGCACTAACAACCAGGACATTTTTTTTCTCAGAGGCTGAATTCAAAAGATACGGAGTGGAGCGCTCGCTCTGAGAAGCAGAGGGAAGTGCAAAATATTTTCTCAAATTTAGAAGTCTTCGGTTTGGTTAGATTGGAGGTGTTTGTCTTCTGTTGTTTTTTTTTCTTCTTCTTCTTTTAACGGGAAAAAAAAAAAGTCAGGCGGTGAGCTCATGTTTGTGGATACTCTCCCCAAGGGAGTCTCCGATTGCGAAGCCCAGAACTATCCTTCAAAATTTGATACAGTAGATTACTCCTTAATGGCTCCCTCTGGATTTAAAAAAAAAGGAATCTTTCACAGAATAACAGCGTTGGAAGGGATCCTGGAGGTCTTCTAGTCCAACCCCCTGCTCAAGCAGGAGACCCTAGACCATCCTGGATAAATGGCTGTCCAGTCTCTTCTTAAAAACCACCAGTGATGGAGCACCCACAACTTCTGGAGGCAAGCAGTTCCACTGGTTAATTGTTCTCACTGTCAGGAAATTCCTGGTGGCTTCTCTCCTTGAATAGTTTCCATCTGTTGCTTCTTGTCCTGCTTTCTGGTGCTTTGAAGAATAGGCTGACCCCCTCTTCTTTGGGGCAGCCCCTGAGATACTGGAAGACTACTATCATGTCCCCCCTCATCCTTCTCTTCATTAAACTGGACATACCCAATTCCTGCAACCCAGGCCTCAATCAATCAATTAATCAATCAATCAGAACAGAGCTGAAAGGAACCTTGGAGGTCTTCTAGTCCAACCCCCTGCTCAAGCAGGAGACCCTAGACCATTTCAGACAAGTGGCTGTCCAATCTCTTCCTAAAAATCCCCAGTGATGGAGCACCCACCACTTCTGGAGGCCAGCAGTTCCACTGGTCAATTGTCCTCACCGTCAAGAAGTTTCTCCTTAATTCCAGGTTGCTTCTCTCCTTGATTAGTTTCCATCCGTTGCTTCTTGTCTTGCCTTCTGGTGCTTTGGAGAAGAGCTTGACTCCCTCTTCTTTGGGGCAGCCCCTGAGATACTGGAAGACTGCTATCCTATCACCCCTGGTCCTTTTCACATGGATTTGCATAAGCCATAGGGAACCCAGTTCCCCTCTTTTACATCTGTGCTTCTGGGTTGTGGGAAGCCAACCACGATAGTCCCGGCTTGCATGCTTGCTTGCTCGCTTGTTTTTTTTTCCCCCAGCACAAGACCCACATTTGAGGTTTATAAAGCCCGCTCTCCAAGCGACCTGCTCATCTGTCGCGTTCTCGGTTGACAATCCTATCGGAAGCAACCTGGTAGAGATGATGTTTTAACTCACAGGCAGTTTATGAAAGGATGAGGATTGGAAACCAACTGGAGGAGAGTGGAGGAAGAAGAGAATGCGAAGAAAGAGGAGTGGGGGGAAAAGCAACCATCACTGGGTGGGGGGGAATGGAAAATTAAGGGGGGGGGAACACACACACACCGCAGGCTGATGAGGTATCTCACCTGGCAAACACCCCCCCCGCAGCCCCCTCCCGCCAATTAAATCAAAACAGTTTGTTTTTAATGGTCCTTTACATTGACAAGTGGACTATTATTTTAGGGCATGAAAGCCGTAAGCTGTCAAGGAGCGGAGGCGAATTCTCCGCTGATAATGCCCAGCGGTTCCAATTAGGCACCGAGGCCGTTCCTGGTGTGTTAATGACTCCCCCGACACCAGCTTGGCCCCTTCGGCACTGGATGATTCCTCTTTTTTTTTCCCCTTCTCCTCTGACACCACAAATTACTGACACAAAACGGAGACACCTTGGCGTCCCCTGGCCAAGCCAAGCCAGGCCCAGAGCCTGTGGGCTTCATAAGCAATGTTTTCTTTCTTTCTTTCTTTCTTTTTTCTTTCTTTCTTTCTTTCTTTCTTTCTTTCTTTCTTTCTTTCTTTCTTTCTTTCTTTCTTCCTTCCTTCCTTCCTTTCTTTCTTTCTTTTCTTTTCTTTCTTTCTGTATTTCCCCCCCCCAGCTTCTCCAGGAGGGTTGTCTTCTCCGCTAAGTTCTTTTCTTGTTTGACAGCTGCTGCTTGCACGTTGACCTTATAAAAGATTTAGCATCTCTCGTTATTTTCCTGCCAAGCCTTTGACAATGAAGACTGAGTGATGGGTTGCACGGGGAAAGCCGGTTTGCTGTGTAAAGGTGTGCGAATCGGCGGGGAAAGCGGAAACTTGTACATCGGCACCGTGCTGGAGAGTCGCGAGCAAGGAGTTGCCGTCTGGGCTTCATCCCGGCCATGGAATCTTAGCTTAGCCGCCTTTAAATGTTGCTCCGGGGCCGGACAAAATGTGCCGGACAAGGGACCCACTTAGGAAAAAAAAAAACTCGCCAAGAGGCTCAAGCAGGTGACATCGCACCCCTGGAAACGTTTTTGTGGGATCGAAGCGTCTTCCCGGCCCTCCAAGGGTGCTCCCAGAATTCCTAGCCACCAAACCATGATCCAAACCAGAGAAGGACCAGGGTTTTGTGGTCAATCAAGTGCTTTTCTGAAGTTCACAAGCAGGAGATGAAAATAATAATAATTTCTGCAATGGTTCCTCTGCAGTTTAGTAATGAGAGTCTCTTCTCCCAGGTAGCAAGGAGACTTTCATGGCCAGGAAATTCCCCAAAGCTGGCAAAATCTAACCCGTAAACCTGGCAGGTCAGGCTGACCCTCTTGAAGAACTACATTCATTTATTCATTTTAAAATGGGACAGCAAACCAGCTCTGACAGTACCCAGGACCCTACAGTCCTCCTCCTCCTTCTCCTTCTCCTCCTCTTCCTCTCTGTAAACCCCTCTCCCTCCTGGTACTGATGACATTACCTAGTTGGGTAATGAAATGTCTGCAAGAAAACAACCAAGCCCAGAGAGCACCAAGGACCCTACAGTCCTCCTCCTCCTCCTCCTCCTCCTCTTCCTCCTCCTCCTCCCCTCTCTGTAAACCCCTCTCCCTCCTAGAACTGATGATGCTACCAAGTTGGGTAATGAAATGTGTGAATAAAAAAGCAAACCAACTCAGACAGCACCAAGGACCCTACAGTCCTCCTTCTCCTCTTCCTCTCTGTAAACCCCTCTCCCTCCTGGCACTGATGACGTTACCTAGTTGGGTAATGAAACGTCTGCGGGAAAACCACCCAGCTCAGAGAGCGCCAGGGACCCTTGCGATAAAGGATTCAGTGAAAGGAGGGGAGCAGCTCTCAAGCACACCCCAATTCGCAAAGGGCACTCATGTAGAACAAAACTGTGGCTGCCGGGTTCAGCAGGAGCCAAGGGAGATCCTGCCCCCACTTTGTCCTCCTCTTCCCCCCCCCCAATAAAACAAGCCTACTTAAACAGGAGCCTAATTATGGATTTAGATGTCCAATTCGGAAAACGCCGACTGATCTGCGTTAATGAGATCTGAGGGCTTAATACTTGCGCGTCCGCAATTATCTCTGCGGCTGGAGATTCGGTCTGCCAATCAAGAAATTACCTTTCGGGGTCTGGATGGTTCATTAAGCCTCCTTGGGAAGAGCAGGAAGTGGGGTCTGAGGTGGACCCGGGCAGAGAAGACTTAATCAACCATTCCCAAAGGATGGAAGTCCTCTGAGAGGCTGCATCTCAAGAGCAGAAAGCAGGATTGGAAGACGGGAGATGGAGAGAGGCCGCCTTAACTCCTTCGGATCATTCACAGCACTGTGAGGATCGGTCAAGTATGGAAGGTGGAATCCATGTTCTTCTAATCCTCCACTAAGCATGGAAGACATCTGTGGAGGTTCTCAGTCATCCGGGTCACGACTGTCCCAAAGATGTTTTTTCAAAAGGCCACTGGACTTTGTTTTTCCTTGAAGAGCTTTCGCTTCTCATCCAAGAAGCTTCTTCAGTTCTTCTCTCATCCAAGAAGCTTCTTCCGTTCTTCTCTCATCCAAGAAGCTTCTTCCGTTCTTCTCTCATCCAAGAAGCTTCTTCCGTTCTTCTCTCATCCAAGAAGCTTCTTCCGTTCTTCTCTCATCCAAGAAGCTTCTTCCGTTCTTCTCTCATCCAAGAAGCTTCTTCCGTTCTTCTCTCATCCAAGAAGCTTC
>NW_015387642.1:0-17909 GCF_001527695.2 Protobothrops mucrosquamatus
AATGATGTAGGTGGAGAACAGTTAGGGTTTTAACTAATGAGAGGAACTGCAGCATCACCTGAAAATTAATGTTATGAGACAAAACGCAATATGTAATAAAAAAATCAGTGGATATGGAAGTAAAAAAGGTCTTTAATATAGAATTACTGTATCATTCTAGAGTAGTCACCATTACAAAGAGATATATAATAGATTCAAAGTTGAAAATAATATTGGATTAATTAGTTCACAAATTATAACTTGTGAACCTTCAAAAGAAAAGGTCCATTGATCAGAGGAAGAAATTATTGTCTTTGTGAGCACGATGTTTCAGGACGTTTTATGTACAGTACAAATCATGCACCTCTGATGAAGATAAAGAAATCTAAGAAGCTATTAGATATGAGGAGCCTGCCCAATTGAACATATATCGGCCTCAATCATTGCTATGAACATGGTTGAAACACAACTTAGAATAAAATATTTAAAGGTGATGTACTGATAGTTCTTTCTGCCTGGAATTTTTGAACTATGAATTTTATTGTCATTTACTTGTGTTGTTTTTAATTACTTATTTATCTTGCATTTTATTTATGAAGACATTTGAAAGACTGCATAAAAACCCCTAGAATTTTTACTAGTATTGTCTTGTCTTTCATACAACATCAAATGGACAATTATGTGTAGCAGTGCATAGATCAGCTCTCTGAAGAAAGGACACTTCAAATGATCTCTATTGTCAGAGAAGTGCACTCTTATTAATATCCATTTTCATTGTAAAGCTGAAGATTTCTCCAAGTTTAATCATTAGCAATATTGAGTTTCAGGACATGAACTGCAGAAACCAAAAATAAAAATGCCACAGATGAAAAATAAACTAGTTTTCTGCTGCAGCATAGGGTCCCAGAATTTGATACAATATTCTACTACTGTATTCCATACCTTTGATCTTCATTCTAGCTAATTCACAAACTGGCTATTTCTTTAATATGAGACAAATTTATATACATATCATTTAAGATTGTGTCAGTAAAAACCATGTAGTTTGTAAGCTTTACTCTCAGTTCCAGAGAAGGGACCATTGATGACCAGCAATTAATTACAGATAATGATTTGTCAGTGTATAATTTATAAATGGCATGCATTTCATGTTTCATTCATACTGAACATACTACATTTTATTTATTTTTTTAGTTTCTCTTCCCTTTGGTGCACCTGGTAACTTAAATCATTCAAATGATTTACAAATATTCTACAAACATCAAATTATGTGAGAGAATGACGACTGAGGGTCTATAATAGAGATAAAAATGGACTAAGAGTATCTTCTTCCCATTTTCTAGTGGCAATAAAATAACAGAAGTGGAGAGAATGAGACTAGGCTGGCAGTTCTGAAAAAATTGCTTTTGTGTGTTAAGGGGTTTTCCCCCCCTATTTTCTGAATGTTTTGCATTTTTGCTGATTATAGACCAAGTCTGACAAGCTTGGCTTTCCTTATTGATCAGACACAGTAGTTTTATATTCGTTTAAAACTGAACTCTGGGGAAATTATCTATGTGTTCCTTCATAAGCTAACATTTTGATGAAAACAAGAGTTTGGTCTATTTTAGTACATAATTCAGTGGATTTTATGTTCCTTCTAAACAGCTGACCTGACTTTCTCCTAATGAAAAGTATTTAACTCTTCAGTTTCATGTCAGTCTCATCAAGGGAAGCTATACATTCACCAACAAGTATTCTGAATATTAGAGGAATGGTGATGGGTCTTTTATTACCATCTGGTCTTCTGCAATATAAACTCAATTATATTTCTCTTCACAACAGTGAAAACATATTCTTAAACTAGGTTCTTAGCTGAGAGTCAGAAAGACAGTTAGTTTTACACTGTCCACATACCGGTATATACATGCATTGATATGCATTCGACTATTTCTTTCTGGGATAAGCAACATAATACAAAGCATTCAAACAGAATAAGAAAAATTAAGCCAAGGAAAGTAAAGGCACAACATCAGAAAACAAAGAAACAAGCAAACAAATAAAGCCAAAGAAATAGTAGTTTATACCAAACTACACCAAGGATACTACTCCATCCTTGCATTTTGTTATTTAAACTTACTACCTCTTTTTCATGCAACCATGACTTTTTCTTTCTTCTTCATGTCCACCCATGTACTTTTCCTTCATATCCTGCAATTTGATTCCTTTTATTTTTTTAATATGACCAAATTATGTCTGCAAGATTGACACCCAAAATTATTTTATAATTGTCATCCCAAAATGTGGGGCTTTTGGAAGACAAATGATAGTCACGCAGAGGGATAGAATCAAGATCACGTGAAGTATTAATACCATTTTACAATGCTTTGGTAAGGCTACACTTGGAATACTGCATCCAGTTTTGGTCACCACGATGTAAAAAAAATACTGAGACTCTAGAAAGAGTACAGAGAAGAGCAACAAAGATAATTAGGGGACTGGAGGCTAAAACATATAAGGAACGGTTGCTGGAATTGGGTATGTCTAGTTTAATGAAGAGAAGGATGAGGGGGAACATGATAGCAATGTTCCAATATCTCAGGGGCTGCCACAAAGAAGAGGGAATCAAGCTATTCTCCAAAGCACCTGAAGGTGGGACAAGAAGCAAAGGATGAAAACTAATCAAGGAGAGAAGCAACCTAGAACTAAGGAGAAACTTCCTGACAGTTAGAACAATTAACCAGTGGAACAACCTGCCTCCAGAAGCGGTGAATGCTCCAACACTGGAGGTTTTTAAGAAGAGACTGGACAGCCATTTGTCCGAAATGGTGTAGGGTTTCCTGCCTGAGCAGGGGGTTGGACTCGATGACCTCCGAGGTCCCTTCCAACTTTATTATTATTATTATTATTATTATTATTATTATTATTATTATTATTATTATTATTATTATTATTATTATTATTATTATTATTATTTTGATAGACTTATGCTGATTTATTGACTTTTTTTAAAGAGAACCTGAATTAAAAACAACAGAAAAAGAGGGTTTTTTAAAATTTGGCAATGGTTTTCTTATGCTCAGTAGACAGAAATATTTAAATTGAACAAGATGAACTTTGACTTTATAAATGAGAAAATTGTCTTTAAATGGGATCTGTGTACTAATGATATGTGTGTGTGTGTGTATGGTATAGATTTCTATTGAATATGGAAGATGAATATGTTAAAGATTTTATGATTAAATGGGTTAACATTTTGGTTATAATATAATGTCTGATCAATGAGAGAATATATAGAATAAGGGACTGAAATTTGCATTGAATTACTACAGTATTTGAAAGAGAATTTTTATAAGATGGTGTATCATTATTATTTAACATCTGATAAATTGTCAAGGATGTTTAATGGTGTGTCAAATATATGCTAGAAAAGCAATCAATCTGAAAGTAGTCTTTACCATTATTGGCAGACATAACAAGAAAGCTAAGAATGATTGGGATCAGATATGTGTTTTAAGTCAGAGAATTCATCAAATAAATATATAATTGAAACCAGAGATTATTCTTTAGATTTGATGGGTAAGCAGGTTCAAAACAAACAAATAAAAACACCCCATGGGACTTGGTTTCTCTATATAATAGCTGCAAGAATTTCATATGCATAGAGATGGAAGGATCTACAGATTCCTACAATGGAAAAATGATTGGTAAAATTAACTACTTTGATTAAAGAATTTTTTTTTGTCTAGCTTTGTTTCTATAAGGAGACTGCTTTTGGACTTTTTGCTTAAAACTGAAAGAAATGAAATTTTAATTTTGGTATTTGGTAACTATGATTATACTGTGCACTACTGAATTTTAGAGCAAAAGGTTAACATATTTTATATTTGTAACTGTAGCAAAGAAAGTCAGGAGTTACTTCCCCCCCACACTTTTTTTTCTATTTTTTGCACTTTTCCTTTCTAAGGTTTCTCTTTATTTTTTTTTCTATTTTTTCCCTGTTTTCAGATTTCTGCTTCTATTTTTTTGTAGAAATTTAACAAAGTATATGTGGGGGAAAAAACTCCATCATATCCATCAGGAAAGTTTTACAAGTTTTAAGTATACTGACCCTAATTTTTGCGCTTGTTAGGAAGGATCCAGGAAGTCTGTCTGTGTAAGTTCTTGAATATAATACAATATCTGTACACAGCAGGCAAGCAAATGATTAATCCTCTTTCATATTATCTCAACTGTGTATTAGGAATATTTCCATGATACAGGTATAGTTGGAAACAGATTTACTTTTCAGAGAAGATAATGAAAAATGTGTGCAAGTCACTCATGTATATGATCTTCTGCATATTGAAATGTTGAACAGAGCTGTAAAGTACATTTCTGTATCTTTATGATATTTTCTAACAAGATATGCATTTAGTATATGTTCTTAGTCAAGAATTATGGAACCTGAAAGAATTGCAGTCTAGTGCACAACTCACAAGGAACTGATCATGCTAATTTCTTTTAAAATGCAGGGAGGACAAAATACTTGTGTATCTCTGCATCACAGAATGATTAATTACCATATGCTTTTCTCAGTCAGTCTTATAAACACTACAAAATCAATTGCTAGGAGAAAGAGAAATTGGGTGGATAAAGCTCAATAATGTTAACTGATATTAATCAGGTCACAGCATTGCTAAAGGAAAAGTGCAAACATGCACATGTGAATAGAACAGTTCTTAACTTTCTACTAAGAGTACTCCAAATAAGCTAAACTAAAATTCAGGCCAACAGGTCCCACTGAACTAATCTGCTAAAGTTTAACTCATTTTTTCCAGAGAGAGCTATTTATACATTCCCCAAATAAGCTATTTGTTGATTATCCTTATGTTGTGACCATAGATAGCAGATTCACTTCAGTATTTGACAGCCAATCAGACTCACACAGTAACTTCTATTCTCTCTCAAGCCATTCAGACTGTTCCTCCTACTAAAATCGTGATGACAAAATATCACATAATAAAAAGTTGATCAGAACGTGAACATGTGCGACTCCTACCCCAAAATTCTATAT
The DNA here is from genome assembly GCF_001527695.2 of Protobothrops mucrosquamatus. Classification (NCBI taxonomy): domain Eukaryota; kingdom Metazoa; phylum Chordata; class Lepidosauria; order Squamata; family Viperidae; genus Protobothrops; species Protobothrops mucrosquamatus. The sequence goes on from NW_015387642.1 coordinate 5,015, forward strand.
TCTAAGAAAGTGTGGGAAGTCAGTCCCCCTGAGAAAGAAATATTTTGGGAATATTAAAAGCCAGAATATTATATTTCCCCAAAGGATTTTAAAGGAAGAAACCAACCCTCCCCCACCAAGTCTGTCTGCCCCAAACAGAAACCAGGTCTGCAGTAATGCAGATCTGATAATCTTGTCAGAAAGATTGGAGCCAGGAAGCTGGGATTAGAAAGATAAAGATCCCTAGAATCAACAATTCCTCACACCCAAAAAAAATCCAACACTCATCAACCATCAGTCCCAGGGAAGCAGGATATGACCTTTGGGACATAATAGGATTAACCCACCAATACCAAAAGGACACACTCAGACTCAGGTCAAAGTACATGACACAGGAAATACAAAGCTTCAAACAGGAACAGGAAACAACCTCAAGAGCCCAAGAAGGTATAAAAACCCACCACACCCTGCTACATGTGGTCAGTTTTTTCCAGAGCCATCTTTCTGTCTAACCCTGCTCTTCAATAAACTGCATCCTTCTTTCTAAAGCAGTCTCCATTTTGTTTATTCCCAGTTTGGACTGGACCCTGATGAAGATTTTTCTTTCAACAAAAGCAAAGAACATGCTCTGTCCGATCCATAAACAGCAAAGAACTAGAGTCTATTCTGTTGTTGTCCCAAATCAAAATCATGCAACCATCCACAGTTAACCTTCTGATATTTGGGGGTCATAATGCAAAAGTAATGAGCAGAGCAAAATATAAATGTGATTTCAAATGCTTTTAAGTTTATGTAAAATGTCTGGAAGTTAAGTCATGGCAAGTGGACTTCTTTTCTTTTTTGATTTGAAACGCTTTGCTGCTTATCCAAGTGAAATTTATGTAAAATGAAAATATTAAAATATATAAAAGCCCAAATGGCTATATTGCTGATTCCCCAAATGAATATAAATACATCTGTTAAACAAATGGTTGTTTCACTACACAGACGTTCTTTTTCTTGTTTTTAATTGAATTAAACTGTTCATTTATTTATTTATTGCAAGCTTTGGTATACTGCCTTAATCAGAGGTTTTTTAGGCAATAGACACTAATAATATACCTAACAGTACAATTCCCCACTAACAAAATTAAAAACTTATACTAAAACTGATAATAAAAAGTGAACAGAACAATAAAAGGCACCCTGACAGCTCCAGTAATAGCAACACTGAAAAGATAGTTGAAACAGGGGTGTTTAAAAAGCTTTCTGAAAAGCCAGCCGGCCAAATATGTTTCTGGTGTAAACAGAAACATAGGGGTCACCACTGAAAAGGTATATGGAAGGAAATACATTTTTTCACATGGTATGATTCTCAGAGGACAGAAAACAGGATGAGAATCATAAGTGAGAGTCCTGAAGAGAAATCTCTGCTTTGTAGTTTAATTCAGCCCAGATTAAGAGAACTGGACATAAACCTCCATTAATGGTGATATGCAGGTTCTGAGGTTTTGCTGGTTAAAGAAATACAGGAAACCAGAAAGTGCCTTTTAAATTGTACATGTTTATTCAGCTGAATAGAGACGGACCCCTCTAAAATGAGAGGAGCCACAAATGACAAGAAATCCTTGTATTTATGCTGTATAATTACATAAGCAACCCATCCAGCAAAGCTGACACACATAAGATAAAGATTGCACCCAGTAAATCTGGCATACTGTAGATAAGAAGGGAGAAAGCAGAATTAGCTAAACATGTTCTCATTTGAGTGTTACTTAAAGATATCGTATGTTCTTGGGTGGGTTAGGACATTGGGTGTTGTCCTTGCTATCCTTTCCTGACCCTGAATCCAGGATTACAAGTGACCAAAGAGAGAAAAGCCATCTATATGTATTCACAATTAATACTGTCCCCTAATTCCTGGTCATCAATGGCTAATATAATTTCTATACTACCAATATTATGCTGCTAAAGGCCACCGCATTTTGAATCACTTGCAGTGTCCAGAATATCTTCAAAAGCATCTGGAGTGTGAGATAGTAGTCTAAAATACATCGTGAAAAGGGTATAAGTAATTCTTGTAAGCAGTGGTGGGATTCAAATATGTGAACAACCAGTTCTCTGTGTGGATGCTGCTTCCAGAAGGCCATTCTGGGCCTGGGAAACAAAAAATTAGCTACCGGTTCTGTTGAACTGGTGCGAACTGGCTGAATCCCATCACTGCTTGTAAGGTTCCAAAAATGGGCCTTAATTGGCTCACTGGCTGATTTTCTCTTCACTTGCATTTTTAAGCTCTCCAAAATCTGTTCATAAAACTGAAAACTACCTTTAGTAATAAATAAAGTTCATTCAGTAATTGACAAGAATTGTTCGCACGTGTATTATGATGAAACTGCTGCCGACACAAATAAATATGTTTATTCCCTCTCCACCCCCCAATTTCTGGCATTATTGTTCTAGATTCACAATTTAAATTCAATCAAGTTCCTAGACATGGAACCATGTAACTTGTCCATGCCATTATATATACATTTCTAATGAAACATGCAGGTTATAACTATGTTTCAAATTTCTATTGTATTAAATCTGTTGCAAATTCTATTAACCCTGGTGTCTTGGTCAATATGCCTAACTTTGACACATTATTTCCTAATTCATTGTTTTCTTGGGTAAAGATTTCAAATTCTTAATCACTGGGGGAGTCTCACATTTGAGATGTAGGTGAAGTAATAATCCAGGCTTTCCCCCTTTAAATGTTGTGTGTAAGGAGCAGATGCTGCTTTTTTTATGTCTACATATAATTTTGTGTCCTATCTGTCATACATGTCATTCAGCATGTGAGTCAAGGGACACAGTAAACAGCGTTAAAAGGCATTTCACTGTTTGGCCTCAGAAATGGGTCATTTCAGTGCCAGCAGTCCACAAGTGCAAGGAACAATTCTACGATAAGGAAATTCAACAATTTACTTTTCTTTCTTTTTCATCCTCTCCCTTATTTTAATTCTAACAAATGTCCTACTATATGAAAAACCAGTTCTCAACATTTTCCTATTATTACATATTTTAAAATAGGGGGATCTTAAGATTCTGGTTTTTCAAATTCAAAATGTATTTGCAGAAACTGGCATAAAGGTCAAAGCTGCTTATGTAAATCTTCCTATCCCTTGAGGTTTTCCTTTTAACTGCATCTTTGCTCAGTTGCTATATGAGTTCCTCTTTGACCTTGCAAGATATTTAGTCAGCTTCTTAGGGATTCCATGGAAGCAGCTTCTGGAAAAGCAACTGTAGAAATTTCAAAGGGTACATGTATGTATGTATGTTTGCTACGTTTGTTCTGTGAGACTCTTAATTCTAGCATGTTAAGAATGTAATCCAAAGAAATTTATGCATGCAACCATTTTTTCAATCTCTTCCTTCATATTCCACCCTTCACACAATGTGAATTAATATTCCATACTACATACCAGACTACTTGGTCCAGTTGCTTTGTTTTCATTGATTTGAGATTGGAACCTGAAAAACATCTATGAATATATTCCAATGTTTTGTTTACCTAAAGAATTGCAGTGGGGGAAAAAAAACCCTTTCTCTACCACACCATAGATGCAATGTTTTGAATTAGATATTCATATAGTGAAGTTGTTTATTTCCTTTTTAGAATAAAATAGTATAATAAAACTACACCAGATGAAAACTTTTCTACAGTGGATAATTCCAGATAATTTGCCACTTCCCTGAAATTTTAGCTCCCTCCAAATGTGTTGCATTGCATTTATCCGAGAAGCTGAAAATAATTCCTTCTCTGCTCCTGGGCTTGTCCCTTAGTATCTGTTTTCTACTAATTTGATATTTTGTGTGAATTTCTTTTCTTTTTGTCTTTCATCCATTTATCATTTGTTTAAATGTATTAATTAGTTAATTGTTGTATGCTGCTCAGAGTCACTTCTCATGAAAATAATCAACTATACTTTTAATTTTAAGGTACCAACATAAACACATCAAACAAACCAATTTATATCTGAAACATTTTATGTCAGAAGGAAGGCAGGAAGAATCCCCCCCCCCAGAATTTTCAATTACCCACAAAGAAAACAAACAAGCAAAAAAACAAAAAACAAACTAAAACCAAATTTAATTTTCAATTTTGCTCAAAATCAATTATACAAATTATTACGAAATCAGACAGTTAAGTGATTTCCTACTACGTCATCTTGCATGCATTAAAAACAGTTGGAAGCTTTGGATGATGCCTTTCCAATAATGCCTATGATTAATAATAATATTGGGCAATGTCATATAAAAAGTTCAGATGCTTTGTAAATCAATATAAAACTGCAAGAGAAGATATATATTTGTCAGTCCTAGGCACTCCATCCTGCTCAGTGGACTCAGACAAGAAGTTCAGATTCATGGAAGGAAGACTATAAGTTAGTATTAGGATATGGGTTAGTAATATAAATATTTCCTTGCATGAATAAGCATTGGAATTTGCAGAAACTACTGGTCCACTTCAAGTGAAAACACTGGAAATAATTTACCTGGTCACTCAGGCTATTTCATCCATTCAACTTTTTCTGATCCAAATTGTGATTTGGTGAAATGGAGCCAAGTTACTTCCAGAAAACTTTTGTATAGTTGAAAGATGAAAAACTTATATCCTCTAGGACTTAACTAAAAATGGTTGAAAACAGCTATTACAATGCAGCTAGCTCTTTCTTATAAATCCTTCCTTCACTGGTAGCCTAGTGTCTAATATTTTCCTAAGAGAATTCAGTTCCACAAGACAGTGTGTTCTGTACATCTTTGGTTTTGTTCCAAACCTTAGTGTTCTTTGCACAGACCATTGTTGCAGCATTCTTATTGCTTCTCTCCATGTTTTCACTAGGACAGTATGTGTGGGAAAGCATCAAATCTTTTTTTAATGTCCATGCTTTTCTGAGCAGTTGTCCTATGCAGTCATTTAGAGACCATTAAAACTCTGAAATAGAGATCTGTGAAGCTCATTAAATCAGAAAGAGTGGATTAGAACTGTTGGTCTACCTCAGTGAGTAAAAATATCATTCTAAAATTAATTTAATTAAAACTTGATTTAGCCTCTGTTTTGTATTGGACCATAATTCTAGTAAATATCCATTTAAAAACTACTATTTCAAGCAGTTAAAATTCTGAAGGTATGCATGCATACAAGAATGCATGCATATATACATAAATACATCTCTTTGATTTCCTGTGTCTCTTTTTCTGTTTCTCTTTTATTTCATATCTTAATGAAATATACACGCTAGGAGGTGGCAAAGTGCATAATGTTTGATGTTGCAATTTAACAAAAATATTATCTATAAAAAAGAACTGTTAGAGGAAGAAACTTGAGGGTGCTCCTAGAAGAAGGGAATCTAATTTGATTAAGGGCCATTAAAGCAGCCCTTTATACGTCTGAGGCAAAAGTTTATTGTAGAAAATAGATGAGGGTGAGTGATGATAGGCAAATCCTAAGCCCTATTTAGTTACTTTTTATCTGACAGACAGTCAGAATAAAACAAAGCTAATGAGCTAATAATGCAAAGAAAAGAAAGGAAGCCCTGTAAGAGAAATCATATAAAAGGAACTCAGGAAATGCATATCTACCCTATTTATCCTTTGTGACAGAGATTGCAAAATGCTAAAGACTCAATGTAATTCAGTACAGATTGTCCACAAGAGTATGATCAATAAAAGAGTGTCTCACTCTGTGTTGGCCTAGTACAGTGGTGGCGAACCTTTGGCATGGGTGCCAGAGGCGGCACTCAGAGCCCTCTCTGTGGGCACGGCTGCCGTCACCCCAGTCCTAGGCCTTCAGCTGGGTTTTATAAAACCTTTGCGCTTTAGGCCTCTGCCACTGTGTGCAAAAAAAAAAAAAAGGTTCAATCAGTCAATTTCAACTCGCGGGAAAAAGATCTTGCAAAGTTGGAATTAATTGATTGAACTTTTTAGTCCCCCGCAGTCTGCTGTTACCACTGCAGTCATGCCCAGGCACAGCCAATTGGCCACACCCAGCCAATGGGCCACACCCACCCGGCACTCGACGATGCATAAGTGGGTTTTGGGTTGCAGTTTGGGCACTCAGTCTCTAAAAGGTTCGCCATCACTGGCGTAGTAAAAATATCTGATTGGTTTGATTAAAAAGAATAAAAAAAGTTGCTGCTTTTTCTAAAATTCCCATATCCCTTCCAAGTGGTGAATGCTCCAACACTGGAAGTTTTTAAGAAGAGACAGGACAGCCATTTGTCCGAAATGGTGTAGGGTTTCCTGCCTGAGCAGGGGGTTGGACTCGATGACCTCCAAGGTCCCTTCCAACTTTATGATGATGATGATGATGATGATGACATGTTTAGCTCTTGTGTATAGTTTAGTGTCATGTAGTGTTTTCAGATAGAATGCAAATAATGATTTCAAAGTTTATAGATTGATGTAATTTATTTAAATTTGGCCCCATAGAACTGCAACAGCAACACTGGCTAGTAGAAACTCAGTGTGGATGAAAAGAATTGACAGGTAAAAAGGAGAAGGGTGCATCACATCTTTGCTCCTCCAACACAAGGTCGTTTGAACTGAGAAAATTATAATAATTAGTAGTTTGCTGTATCTGGGATTTTAAATTGACTAATACTGTATTCTTTTTTATGGCTTATGGCAGCTTTTAACCATGAAGATCAAATAGGTCAAATAAGAACAGGTTAAAATGTTAAATCTGTTTCTTTTAGAAGAATCAGTTATACAAAGCTTAAGCAGTCAAATGTATTCAAGTTAAAGATCAAAGTAAGTTTCCTGGCAAAGGAAAGATTAGCTTCACCTTTTGTTGAAAAGAAAGGGAGAAATATTTCTCTGCTTCCAAAATACAGTACTGCTCAAAGCTTTGAAAGAATACTTAGCTCCAATGAAGCTTCAAATAAAGACACCTGTAAAACTGCTTTGTGAAGCAACAGTGATCACCTCTGTTGCTTTATTTTGATGTGGCTTGGAAATCCTCTTCTTTCTCAAGGCCTGTATGGCAGGAAAAAAAAGTTAGTGTTTAATGAGCACTGCAGAAAATTGAGAGGCTTCAGTGTTGGCTGTAGCTCACCTAGACCTCCTGCCTAATGAACAGAAGCTAACAGAAAAGAAAAGCTTCTTCTGCCCTGCTGGATCTCTCAATAGCTCCATAACTGACCAAAAGCTGAAAAAAAAAAGCCATGCTCTTTTGTATGAATTACCTTCTTCCTTCTACAACCAGCGGATGAGACAGTCCAAGCAGTGTAAAGAAACAACTGGATAAGCGAGTCAGTTGGAGACTGGTAAGGAATTCCACAGACATGATAGTTGTTTGTCTATGCAATTCATATAAAAGGGCATGGCTTTTTTTCAGCTTTTGGTCAGTTATGGAGGTAATCACAGGTAAGCAAGACCAGGTGTTTTAAAAAATACTAGTCCAAGGATTTGCAGGTTGTCTGGCACTAAAGGCATTCATCCTAGAGCCCCTCTCCAGGCTAAATGAAAGTTAAAAGGAACCCTGAAGCCTCTGACTCTGAAAGCACTTTAATCAATGCTGTGGAAGAAGGCTAGGAAGACACGTGTCTGGTTAAAAGCAATGCAAGGCCATCCAACATTAACATTCCAATAACAACCCCCCCCCCAAAGCTACTTATGACCTGGTTCTGAAGTTCCAACAGCTTCCCCCACCCACAGTCACATGCCCACATTTATGGGGTTTGCAACTGGCTTGCATTTAGAACAGGCATGTCAAACTGCCGGCCCACGGGCCGGATGCATCATACTGAAACCACGCCTACCCCATTGCCAGCAATGGGGAAAAATTTGCAATATGTCACGCAACGTCACATGATGTCGCGAGTTTGACATGCCTGATTTAGAACACTCACGAATGTTTGCAGAATGTCATGGTCACATGATCATGATTTATGACGTTTGTTGAAAACCGGCATTTACCTCCAATTTTCAGCAATAAGACCCTATAGCAAACAATGGTTTGCTTAATGATCGTAGCATTCAGTTAACGATCATGGCTGTCACTATACTATGAAGGCATTTGCCTAAGGACTGCTGTATAATGAGTTGTAAAATCAGATCAGTCACATCATATTATGGTTGCAAGCTGAGGACTCCTTGTATTACTTATCTCTTTAGGCACACCTGTTATTCTCATAGATAAGACAAAAGGTATCCTAATTTCAACAACAAAAGGGTCATTATTTTATTTATAGATATAAATATTATTTTTCCAGTTAATTTTCTCTGTGTGCTCCCCATTTGATTTTATTCAAACCTGGTTCTTCCCCCAGTTAGGGTTGGCAGCAGATCTCTTGTGGGGATAATTGGTTTGTCAGAATTTGCATCAAACATTGTGTGTTGTACAGTTTATTAGATTGTTTTACATTGTATGTTGCCTAGAATCATGATGGAGTCAGACAGACTTCAAATAAATTAAATTAAAAATTCTATAGAATGTTCTAAATAAATGTGACATGATGTTTTTTCCTTACTTCTCAGTTTAGGGTATGAAAATTATCCCTACTTCCCCCCTCTCACAAAACAAGGATTATGTAGCTGGTATATAGCAAATCTGTGATTGTGAATGGCTGTAAAAATCAAAGCTTTGGACTCTGAGTGACTCTGAGTTTATTCCTTAGAGCATTAATGAAAGGCAGTGTGAGTTTCCTGAGAACTAACATTTTCTTTTCATCAAGTGCTATGATTATAACTACTAAAAGTGTCAGGAATGAGACGAGTTTGAGCCATAGATAGTTACAATTACAATTACTTAATTGTTTTTGGCATTCTGCTGCTGAAGAGTAAAGTTCATTGAAAGGAATGATTCCATTGTAACTGAAACCCTTTTGTCTATTTCTGAAAAAAAAATAGGAAACTATTTTTTCCAGTTTTACTCACTAAAAATCTATTTTTTTCCCTCAAGGAAAAAAGATTTGTCTGATAACTGTGCTTTCAAGATCAGTATTATATGAATAGGACTGCTGGTGATTATTTTAGATACTGGATATAGAAAATATGTGAATTCTCAGTATTTTTCTTTGTTGTTGATGTGAATTCATGATAAAAAAAATATTGATATTTGGCTTCCGGTTTGCCATCGTGGTGCCTGCGGATGCAGCAAAGTGAGCTCCATTTTCCGCATCCGAATTCATCACGCTGGGGGACCCTGGAAAGGGTCAAAAGTCACCCCGTAGGGGTGATGAGCAAGGAGGGGACCCCTGCTTGATTGCGGGAGGGTGGCAGCTCTTCTGCTTGATCTGGGGCAGCTCTCCAAAGCGTCGGGGGAAAGACCGGCCATAGCAATATGGCTCGTCACTAAGCTGCTGACAGCCGAAGTCAAAATTATCACCAAGCACCTTTAAAGCAACGCGGATGAAACTGAGTGAGATCTGACCTTCTCTTTAAGACTTTAAATATCTTTTCCTGTAAAAGCTGTCCAAAGTACTTTTCCCCCTGTGAGGAGAGAGGGAAGGGAATTTCTACCCCACCCTCTAAGAACAGCAGTGACTAATTACCCAGGGGAAACAGAGCAACTATAAGAACAATTCTAACCTAATTGGATGCATATGCTTTTGAAACTTGGGGACTAAAAGTTTTCCTATTCTTACTGGAGACATTTGTTTTTATCTAAAAAAAAATAAACCTTGAAAAACTATCATAAAAACTTTGGATTTAAAAAGCCTTAAATGGCATTGGTGACATCTTGTGGTGAAGTATGGTATTACAACTTGTTATTGCCTAAAGGAAACTTGGCTTGAAGCCCAGATTTTAGAAAAAACTCTTTTGACCTTGACAGATACCACCTGTGGAAAACTCAGCCGTAAAAAAGGAACTTTTGGGCGGCATATTTGGCCTCTTTGAACTATGAATGTAAACCTTTACTGATTTTCAGAGTTATATATAGGGAATTGCTTTCCATCTGTTATTATACAAGATGATGGAATACTTTGAACTATAAATTCTTACTTGGTAAACAATCTCCACTATAAAGACTACCTATAACATGTGAAGTAGATGTCCCATACCCAGTTATAAAAAAACAAAAAACTATTTTTAACGTTTGATTTTAAAGTCTTTAACTTAACACATTATCAAGAGAATATGGATGAAGATCAGAAAAAATCCTTTCCATGTTGAAATCAATACACAAAACCATTCTTTCAGCTTGTGACAAAATAAGATGCAACATAAAGGAACAAGATGCCAGGTTAGATATACAAACCCAGACCTTGACTACAACCAAAGAACTAACAATGCAGAAAATGACAGGAAAATTGGAACAACTAAAAACTAAGACAGAGGACGCAATTGACTAACAGATCCAGTCAACAGAAAAATCAGAAAAGGGAGTGACAACATCGAGAATGAAAAAGACTTTTTACATAAATCAGAAGAAATTTGAGGAAAAGGAAGAAGAACAAATTGAATGGAAGAAAAACCTATCAGGACAGTTGTGGGAAATTGGAGTAATAGGGAGGCGATCTAATGAATACAAATGGGCTAGTTCTTCCAGAAAAACTGTAATCGAATGGTCCTTTTTATTTCAAATAATATGTATAATAATAGAGGGAGAACTGTTTGATGTTCAAAAGTACGGACATGGAAGGTCAGTTGGCAAAGGAAGAAAGCCAGAGTAAGGCTGAAGGAAACTAGAGTTTTGATTTATTAGAGGGGATTTCATATTATGGATTAGAGGGTTGATTATGGAGGAAAATAGATAATTTTTAGAAAATAAAGTAATTTTATAATTGAATAGGTAAGATGTGTAATAAGACTAATAAACTTTTGGTTTAATATGGTGGAAAATAGATAACTTTTAGAAAACAGAACAAGACTATATGCAAATAGATAAGATGTGTATTTAGAATATTAGATTTTGTTATGAAAAGGGAAAAAGGAAGAAGTTGAGATAAGGGAAACTTTGGTTACCTAAAGCTTGGAAATTATAAATACCAAATGTTAATTTGAATATTGATGGGAAATTAAAGCTTGGGAAAAAAGTAATAAGAGGACATTGATTGTATATAAGGATTGAATGCAAACACAATTAAGATATGTTTAAGCAAAAAATTATTGATAAATGTAACAAAGATGGTTTTACTTAGTCGATAATAAGAACTATACTAGCCCAATATGAGATAGTAGATATTAAGGGGAAAAGAGAGGAAATATCTGATGTTGTAACGAGATTTGTACTAAAGATTTATGTATGTTATTGAATTATTGATTAACCCAGTTACCACGTTGCTTTTTAAGTGTTTAATTGTAAAATTAGAAAACTAATAAAATATTATTTAAAAAATTGATATTTATTAAGATGAATTGCTCCACCTGTATCTATCCTCTAATTAGTTAATAAACAGTTATTGACACAAATCTCTTCTGCAAATACTGTATATGTCCTTTAATTTATCAAATGCACACTTTAAAGATATTAACTTTGTATTCATGCTAGCAACTTCCATTGTCCTGTCTTGAAATTAGAATTTTTTTAAAAAAACCAAATACAGATAATCATCGACTTACAACAATTCATTTAGTGAGTGTTTGAAGTTACAACGGCACTGAAAAAAGTGACTTATGGCCGTTTTTCACACTTATGATCGTTGCATCCCCATAGTCATGTGCTCAAAATTCAGATGCTTGGCAACTGACTCACATTTATGACAGTTGCACTGTCCCAGGGTCATGTGATCGCATTCTGTGATCTTCTATCCAGCAAAGTCAATGGGGAAGTCAGATTCAGTTAATAACCATGTTACTAACTTAACAACTGTAGTGATTCATTTAACAACTGTGGCAAGAAAGGTTGTAAAAAGAGGCAAAATTCACTTAACAACTGTCTTGCTTAACAACAGAAATGTTGGGCTCAATTGTAGTCGTAAGTCGAGAACTACCTATAATTACAACACAAGCTAAATATAACAACTGACTTATTTTGTCTCTCTGAAGCTGCCCTTCAGCTTATTATGTAGCCATGTATCCGAAATGCTGCTGCCTCTAAACTCTTGTGCAATATATGTTTGCATCATTTCAATACTATTTTTTTTTTGGCAGAACTGCATAATGCAAATGTCCAGAGAAGAACAGGTGGGACCTCTTGCCTGTGAGCACTTAGTGACAATGCTATTAGCAGCCTGCAATACCTGCAGAGATTTAACTTGTATAGTATGTATGGTATTTATCTCTTGGCTGACATGAGATGTCATGCTGTATGGCAGTCAACTTCACTCAATTTTCCTCCAGAGTTTTTCTTTGGGATGCAAGTTCTTCTATTTCAAGGTTATGGTGGTGAATTAATGTTTCTTTCCAAATTAATATTTTTCCTCAGCTTTTGTTCTTCAGTGCTCTGGGACTGATGGGTTCACTTCACTAGGTTGAAAGGTCCAGAGTGGCCACATTCAGGCTCACTCCTATATCCATGGAGGTTAAATTCTTGACTGTGGTTCAAGATATTTATGGAAAAATATTTCTCTGATATTTTGTGAACTGAAGATTTGCTGATGCAAACAGAATAAGTGTGTGAGTAGAACAAGCAATATTTGTTGGGAGTATCATGTCTTATCTATAAAAGACAGAATATGCCTGAACCTCTACATTGTGGCTTCAAACAAATTCCAAGAAAAAATAGAAATTATGTTTGACATGCAAGACTGTCTCTCAAGAACTATGACATTGATGCCACAGAAGTCAGAGCCAGCTCTGCAATGGGATTTATCATGTCAAAATTTAAGATAATAATAATAATAATAATAATAATAATAATAATAATAATAATAATAATAATAATAATAATAATAATAACAATAACAATAATAATAATAATAATCATCATCATCATCATCATCATCATCATCATCATCATCATCATCATCATCATCATCATCTGATGTACTTGCAGCATTCCACGCCC
>NW_015387642.1:18009-40664 GCF_001527695.2 Protobothrops mucrosquamatus
TATTCCAGCTGTGTATCTAATGACTGGAATTGCCCAGGTGTTGATTGCCTTTATGGTATTTCCTCCATTGAGTTTGGACTTTAAGATCTTCTTCACTCTCTTGATGTATTCACCTCTAATCTTTTTCTTGACTTCAGTGTGCTTGATGTTGTCAGCTTGAAGGATACCCAAGTATTTGTAGTAATCTTCCTCATCCAGATTCTTAACATCATTTTCGTGGGGCATCTTGATTCCTTCGGTTTTCACTATTTTTCCTTGTTTGATAGTAAGTGTGGCACATTTGTCCAAGCCAAACTCCATTGCAATATCTTGGCTATATATACGGACAGTGTTGAACAGTGATTCTATTTCAGATGATGTTTTTCCATACAGCTTCAGATCATCCATGTAAAGGAGGTGGGATAGTCTGGCAGATGTTTTTGATATTTGATAGCCATGTCCTGAGTTATTCAGTATTGTTGACAGAGGAAACAGTGCAATAACAAATAGTAATGGTGATAATGAATCTCCTTGAAATATTCCTCTCTTGATGTTAACCTCTCCCAGTCTCTCACCATTGACCTGCAACTGTGTCTTCCATTGTGCCATCGATCTTTGCACAAATTTTCCGATGTTTCTACTGACTCCTGTTATTTCTAGGGACTTGATTATCCAGTCATGTGGCAAAGAGTCAAATGCCTTTGTAGTCAATCCATGCCACATTCAGGTTGGTCTTCCTTTTCTAGCAGTTTTCCAAGATCATTTTGTCTATTAGGAGTTGATCTTTTGTTCCTCTTCTATTGGGTCGGTTTCCTTTCTGCTCAGGTGGAAAGAGATTGTTTTCAACTAGATGCCGTTGTACTGTTGTACTTCAGCTACCACACCAGTTAGCAATTTGAAAGTTGTTGGTAAGCAGGTAATTGGCCTGTAGTTGCCTGGTGTTGCCACTTTTGCTGTATTTTTCATTATTAGGTAGGTTTTCCCAGTTGTTAGCCACTTTTCAATCTAGTAAGGCTGCCTTTTGCAATTGACTAATGGCTAATTTGTCAATGCCAATGGTGTTCAAGTGGTGGTCCAGTTGTTTTGGGATTGCACCCAAGGCGCCTATTACTATTGGTACTACCCTTGCTTGCCTTTGCACAGTCTTTCTATTTCTATTTGTAGGTCTTTGTATTTTGTTATCTTCTCCAGTTCTTTCTCGTCTATTCTGCTGTCTCCAGGCACTGCCACATCCACTATCCAGACTTTTTTGTCTTTCTTATCGACAATTATTAAGTCCGGGGTGTTAGGTTGCAGGTGCTTGTCTGTTTGAATTCTGAAGTCCCAGAGCAGTTTAATTCTTTCATTTTCTATGACTTTCTCTATTTTATGATCCCACCAGTTCTTGCTTACAGGCAAATGATATTTCTTGCAGATCTTCCAATGCACCATTGTTGCTACTTTGTCATGCCGCTGCTTGTAGTCAGTCTGTGCAATCTTCCTGCAGCAGCTTACCAGGTAGTCCACTGTTTCTTCAGCTTCTTTGCATAGGCGGCACTTACTGCCTGTTGCTGTCTTCTCAATTTTGACTTTATATGCATTTGTCCTTAGGGCTTGGTCTTGTGCAGCCAGAATTAGTCCCTCGGTCTCTTTCTTCAATTTTCCTGCTCTTAGTCATTGCCAGGTCTTGTTATTATTTGCTTTCCCAGCTATTTTTTTTAATGTACTGGCCATGTAGTGCTTTGTCTTCCCATGCCTCTATTCTGTTCTTCATTTGGTCTTTCTTGTAGGCCAGTTTGGTCTCTCCAGTACTCAGTAAGCCTTCCTGATATACTAATTTCAGTGCATCTTCATCACTGTCCTTCAAATATTCTTCCAAAGCCATTTTTTCTTCTTGACGATATCTGTAATACCATCAAACATACACATTTGCCTATCTGAGGTCCTTGGTTAGGACTCGATAGGTAGACAAAAATGCCAAATCCAGTCTGAACATCTGGCTGACTGTGCAATGATCAACAACAACAACAACAACAACAACAACAACAACAACAACAACAACAATAATAATAATAATAATAATAATAATAATAATAATAATAATAATAAATAAAAAAGTTGGAAGGAATCTTGGAGGTCATCTAGTCCAACCCCCTGCTCAGGCAGGAAACCCTATACCATTTCAGACAAATGGCTGTCCAGTCTCTTCTTAAAAACTTCCAGTGTTGGAGCATTCACAGTTTCTGGAGGCAGGTTGTTCTAAGTGTCAGGAAATTTCTCCTTAGTTCTAGGTTGCTTCTCACTTTGGTTAATTACCATCCATTGCTTCTTGTCCTGCCTTCAGGTGCTTTGGAGAATAGCTTGATTCCCTCTTCTATGTGGCAGACCCTGAGATATTGGAACATTGCTATCATGTCACCCATCGTCCTTCTCTTCATTAATATAAATGCTTACAAAATAGTCAGCAACCTGTGTAGCACACTTACTTGGGCTGAATGCAGAAAATATTATTTCAGAATTAAATGTTTTGTTCTTTCATCATTGATAAAGTTATTGTTATGGGTTTGTTGTATATAAATCAGACAGAACATGCAGTACTTGTTTGTGCTGGGTGCCAAACTAATCTAAATATCATAAAAATAACAGTCATTAATCAGTTGGTATTAGCACTTATCCTAAGATCAGACTTAAGTAATTTGTCAAAATACTTACCATGTTGAGGTCCCACAGATCAACTCAATTAATTTCACCCCAATGGCAACATTTTACTTTGAGCTCACTAAAAGAAGCAACTTTTTCATTTGTATTCCAATCTGCTGAATCTAAATCTCTCTTCATGTACCTCAGTGACTATAAAAAAAATAAAAAATAAAAAATAAAACAACTGTCTACTTGGGAACTGTAAGCCTGAAATGGGATAGATCAATATTTACATTAAGAGTAAAATGGGAAAACATGGACACAAACTATATCTTAAGGGGACAATTTATTATATGAAAGACTGCTGAAAACTAAGGCTACTATATAGTGTTGAGAACAGAATCAGTTGCATATTGACACCTGTAAAGAATCCATTACCTTCCATTAAACTTCTATCCTGTAGGCTGAGTTTAAAGTATGGGTGCAACTACTCAACTACTGCTATCATTACTAGGTGGGGGGGAGGTGGGGGGGAGGGAGGGAGAGAGAGAGAGAACATGCAGTTGATGAAGGAACCTAAAATTTTAATTGTAGATATACTTAAATGGCGGTCTTCCTGACATTATATTACTATTACTACCAAAATAATAGTTGCTCTAATTATCTAAATGTTTTAATGAATCTGTTCAACTTTATTTTTAAGCAATTTACAGGATCAGTTTGACGCTTTAATTTATTCTGCTTTTGTAAGATACCACATTATGTTACCATTCTTAGATTGTTTTATAGCATGTTTTCCCCCCCAATATTTATTGTTACTTATTGAACCTATCGGATAAATAATGAAAGCAGCTACATGCCATCACAATACATGCTCTGCCTATTTTGTATATGCATTGTGATATTTCACACACATACAAAGGGACAGAGCTTGTGTCATGACACTGCTTACATCATTTTGATCCCGCAGATATCTCTGCATTCGTTTGAGATATTTTGTGAATTGTGATTAATCTAGAACTTAGATTATCCTTCCATAAAATAGCTAATGGGGCTGACTATTTACTATATCCCCCAAAATAGAAAAATAGAACCTGAAGTTCTTTTGCTTTTTTTTCATGGGTGGTAGTTCTGTTTATATAACTCATTCTCACTATGTGTTTGGAAATGTACCTCTTGGGAGGTTGCAACTCCAATTTTCCTCTTTTTGCTTGGCTTTAAAGTCCAAAGACTTTGAACATTATCCAGGAAACCACTGCTAAGGTGTGGAAAAAGAAGGAAATTATTTTTCTTTTGTTCTTGAAGAGATATTTTAATGAAAGATCAAGAAATGTGCAAACTGCTAAATAGTGAATATAAAGTAGACACTTATTTAAAATTGAAGCTTAAGTGCTTGGCTCTACTCACCTACATTTTTAAAAAATTAAATTGATCTTAGGAGGGCATCACTTCACCTTGAAGTTCTCCTTGATGTTTTGCTACATTTGTATAATGCCCTGAACAACCTCATGTACATTTTAAAATTCAGTCTTACAACAAGGTTAATAATGCTATACAAGAGGCCACAGAATATCTCTATTCTCTAAAGTAGCACCAAAATAAAATCTACATAATATTTTTCAAGGCCAAATCCTATGTGATTATCAAATATTAGATTTGATAGATTTCATCCACTTCACATTAAAACTTGAGATTTCCATGTGAAATGAAGTGGACACTTGGACCATTAAAAATTGCACAAGATGATTAAGGCCTAATGATAGTGTTGATCCTTGTCTTAGAGCATGCTAAGCTTCATGCCAGCCATGCTAAAGAACCCTGACTTCCCAGACACCAAACCCTGTATTTTAGAATTTACTTCTTGGCAGGACTCATAGTCATGGCATAGCTATATTAATTTCTATATTGCAGAGAACAACTAAGCTTATATACTGTACATAGAAGATCTGCCAATTGCAGTATTCTATACAGTATATGGATGTGCTCCTGGGTTTAAAATCTAAGCTTTTTCTCTCCAACCTTTGAGTAAATGGCTCTTTGACTATTCTGTTCATGGCCATGAGTTATGTATTTCTAACACAGCAACACTTTCTAATAGTGAGCTATGTTATGTTCTAATAGTTATGTATTTCTAATACAGTATCTATCTTTATAAAATAAGTCATTATAATTTGTTACATAAGATGAGTGGTGAAAAAATATTTTTTCTGTTCTTGTCACTAACCGTAGTCATTGACAGGCAGATGGTGGATGAAATGTGTGCAAAGTTATGGGAAGAAGGATAATCCAAGTTAACTTGATTGATCGCTTAAACTAGGGCATTACTGTATACATTTGAATTTAATACATTCTTCCATATCAAGAAAGAATTAAATAACCAGTGTGAATGGCCTGTACAGAATTGGTTCAGAGACTCACATAATGGCAAGTAGGACATGCTTAATTATTTCAGTAGTAGAACGGCAATATGGTAAAAGCAGTCATTAAATGCCAGTGTATATTATTCTGTCTTCTCTTTGGGTTTCTTCAGACATGCTGCTGATTCTTATAGGGATGCATTAAAGATTAAGACAGGAGTGGTATTCTGTTTCATTCAACTTATTGAAGATTGCTATTGAGTTACAAAAGTGTGGAACAATACTGCAAGTGAGAAGACAGGTATTCTTTTTATACTTTATAGATACTGGCTTAAAAATAAGGAATAATGGAAGAAATAGGTAAGAGAAGAATACCATCTTTATTCCTGTAACACTAATCTCCTTTATACAGTACTATACATAATAACTCTTCAAAAGTCCATATCAAAAACTTTTTTTCACTTTTAATTTCTATGAGGTCAATTTTTAATATGTCTCTTGCCTTCATATTCATTTAATCAATAATACCTCAAATAATATTTCTGTTGGTGGTTGCCATTAACATTTGGTATATTGGATAAAAATCCTTCCCCTTCTAATGCTCCTACATTCCATGAAGTTGTTTAAAATAAAAATAAGTCTACAAAAGGCTGTTACAATTCTTGCATGTGAAGAATATCTAGGATAAGATGAGTACTTTAAAATACTATGAGAATCTCTAGTTGTAAAGATATCAAGAGATGCTCTTTTATATATCCCATCATACAAGAAATGTTTGGTTGAGACTGCAAGAAAACATTTTTTTAAAGACACTTTTTGGTTCTGTCCAGCTTCCTCCTGGTTGATTTCAAACTTATTGTGGTTCTTTAATTCATTCTTTAATGAAATGTTTTTAACCAATGCTATTAATTTCTTTTTATTTTTTTGTTACATTTTTATAATGTATTTAGCAGACTTTTAGTGTTTTAATTAAAATTCTACCTTTTATTTGGGACTGTATCATTTTTAGCATGATTAATGTGGGATTTAAATAAATAAATGATTATATGGGGTTTCTAGCAGTTTAAAGTTTATAGCTTCTCTCAAGAAACATTGGAATTAGTCTGGACAGAGTGCTAAGAGTTTTTTATTAGAGATCCCAACTGTCTTTTTCATATCTCAAGGCTTCTTATGGAGAATAAAATAATATTAAGAGTCACTTGGTGATATCAACACAAACTCAAATGGTTTCCTCTGAGTTTCAGATACAGGATTAAACTTACTTAAGGCTGTGCCATAAATATCTACAGTACAGGAATTAGCAAATGCATATCATTTTCTAAATCTGTGTTGCCATTTTGTAAATAGGTTGTATGTGTATTTATTGGCATGTCTATGGAGGGAATCATTTTTTTAAAATAATGACATGAAATTAAAGTTCTGCATCTTTCTCTTGTTCTATAGCATTCAGCCCAACAGCAAGATTATCCCTACCATCTTTATGAATCCATCATTTACCAGTGAGGTATTGTACGGTTGTCATCAAAACAAGAGTACCATCTAAAGTTACATATATAGAGAAAGAGATAGAGAAAGCCAGTGAAGTTCTGATTCATTGTGAAAGGCATCCTTAATTCATATCTAAGCTTTTAAAACGTCTATCACTTTCATTTCATTTTAATCAGCAATGTTCTAGACCAAAAAGCATTACCAAGATACAGAAGATAATTTATTTTAATTGGAAGATACTCGCTGCAGCTGTGATACAAAGCAAAATCTGTCTCTCAGTATCTTGCTTTGTAAATACTAACAATTCCACCATAATTAATGCAATGACAACATATTGAACTACCGATAAATACACTCATATTAGGAAAGGAAATAGCAAAAATAGCCACATACTTGCCAAAACTGTCTCTATCCCTAGGGATATTTATTTTGACAAATATTCAAGTAAAAATAAAAACCAATCTGGCCTGCCATAAAACTCTTTATTTTCTCCATTTTATGAAACTGAAAAGTAATGAAACAACAACAAATAAGCAGCAAGATTGGCTATGTGTGTGAGTCTGCACAATACATGCTAAACAAAAACTGGACAACTGTTTTGGAATAAAAAGGCAACAATGGTAACTGTAGACTTCTTAGGGACTTAGATGTGGTCAATACAGCAATAGATAGACCCAGAGTGCACATGTGTATAGTATACAAACATATTTATACATGCATGTATCCATCTTTTCTCTTCCTCTGTCTCTCTCACATACACTCACACTAAGAGATGCATATACTACTCATGCCTATGTACTGCATCGTGATTATATCAGTTGATTATGTTAGCTTGTGAGCAAAATTAACCGGAACAAAGTTACCATGGGAAAGAGTTAGCCTTACCTCCATATGAATATGGATATGGACAGACAGACAGGCAGAATTTAAATGGCCATCCATCTCTAGTGATTCTAGACAATTAACAAAATAAACCAATACATAAGATATCCTTATAGAAATAGCAATAATATAATGTGACTATGCTCAGCTACCATCTTACACTTCACTATCATAGATACTTGGCTTATTTTCTATCATTAAAATACAAAAAAAGTAGAAAAAATATTGAGACACCCAAAGAAGTTTATATATATAAACTTTATAAAAAGACACTTACACTTGAATTTTAAAAATAGGAAAAAGAAAACAAAAGAAAAAAACAAATTATTTTTTAAACTTACATCTTCCCCTTTCCTTCCATTTGTATTCTGAACCACTGTACAAGATCTTCCTTGCTTGTTCATCACCTTCTGAGGATATGTTTCCCACCCATCTCATGACAATTACATACTTATGACAGCTGCCACTCAGCTCCTTGATAGTGTGGAGGCTTATTTTATTTATAGTGCTTTTCTCTTTATTATTTAGACATAGCCCATTCATTATTTAAAGTAGAACTGTTGTAAAACTGCACTTTGAAATAAAGGTTAATGCTGTTACCTGGAGTGGAGACAAATAATGAAAACTAGACAACTGTGATCAAATGATGTGAAACCAGGAACTGCAATAAAGCTATTGTTTATAGAATATGTTGATGGTACTTAGCAGGATAGAATCCTCATAGTTTGAAGGAATGCAGGGAGGGTCGTAGTAAGGTTACCTCCTATCTCTTATCAGATGTATGAGGGTAATAAAATATAATACAATATTTTTTTTATCTTTCCTACATGCATAACAAATTAAACATAATCTAAGGTTACCTTGCTATGTTTGGGACTCATCTGCAATTTCTTAGTGAAGAGCCCTGTAATCACTGTAGCTTGTGCATGCCAATAAAATATACTTTGTTGCACCTATTCTTAATCACTTTAGTTCCTAATTTAACTGAGCATTTTCCCCCAACAATAGTAATTAGAAGTTCCTGTTGGGTTCACAGCTTTCCATCACTTCTGCATAAAATTGTTTATGAAATTACGAAGGTTGCAAATAACTTTTTAATCTATGCCCACATTTATGACTTTTGCAATGTCCCCCAGTCATGTCATTGCCTTCACAGTCAGTATGTGTTGTTTGATGCCTCTGATCTGTTGTTTTACGTCTACCAGTTGCAGAGTGGAGAGATTGGAGAAGAGATTGCTGGCACTACATGTTGCTTTTGGTGTGTATTTCACACTGTGTGTCTGCTTGTTCTCTTGTAATACTCCAATAAATATAAATGCAGACCTTCTTGTTACTTATCCCAGTGCCGGTGTAAGCATTCCAAAGGATGTGGGAATGATTAGGTAGAAAAGCCAAAAGTATGAAACTGATTAGTCTTGTCAGTTTCAAGCTGGCATTGTTGAGGCAAGCATTCCAAAGGGCCAGAAGGTGGAGAAAAGGAAAATACAGTGCCTGTTAATATCTCCCTGATTGCCTCAGGATTATTGAAATGAAAAATACAATATATATAGAAATCAGAGGGATGGGATTCCAGAATAAGATTCAACATAGGAAACTTCATGTTCTTCTTAATCCAGTAATAAAAAAAACTGTCTCTTTTTAAATAAAATGTTGACTAATATAAAATCTAGGGACTCTCACTGGCAAAGAAGAAAGCCCAGCAACTAATAAGCTGTGTCGGTTGATAATATCTTTAAACATCTGTCCTCCCCTTTTTCAGAAATGTCATCTTTAATTTTTTTAATAGATTGAAAATCTTATGTGAAAAATCTAAAGCTCATGATTTTGGAAGGACAATGTTTTAATTACTTCTAAAACTATCATTTAATTTTTGTTACCTGATAAGTGTTAGACAAAGTGGATTTAAGTGACCTCCTTGGTTCTAATTATTATTATTATTATTATTATTTATTGGATTTATATACCGCCCTATATCCCTTACGGGACTCAGGGCGGTGAACAGGCGATAATAAAAACCACGATAAATATACACAAATTTCTGTCTAAAATCAAATTAAATAACAGGCCTGCTCTAAAAATACCCCATACAAAACCCCCACTAAAACATAATCAAACTACGCCAGGCCGGCCGCACAGAATAGATGAGCCTTCAGGGCTCAGCGAAAAAGGCGCAGGTCCGCAACTGTACGTAGGTCGGGGGGTAGGTCATTCCAGAGGGCAGGAGCTGCCACAGAGAAGGCTCTCCCCCTGGGGGTCGCCAGCCGGCATTGTCTGGCCAACGGCACCCTAAGGAGGCCCTCTCTGTGGGAGTGGACTGGTCGAAGGGAGGTGTTTGGTAGGAGGCGGTCTTGCAAATACCTAGGTCCATTGCCACGGAGCACTTTAAAGGTTGTTACTAACACCTTGAAGCGCACCCGGAAGGCCACAGGCAGACAGTGCAGCTCATGCAGGAGAGGTGTTACATGGGAGTATCTAGAGGCCCCCAGGATCCCCCGCGCGGCCGCATTCTGAACTAGCTGGAGCCTCCGGGTGCACCTCAAGGGGAGCCCCATGTAGAGAGCGTTGCAATAGTCCAGGCGGGAAACGAGGGCTTGAGTGACCGTGCGTAGAGCGTCACGATCCAGAAAGGGGCGCAACTGGCGTATCAGGCGAACCTGATGAAAAGCCCCCCTGGCCACGGCTGTCACATGATCGTCTAAAGACAGCCGAGCATCCAGGAGGACGCCCAGGTTGCGGGCCCTCTCCGTGGGAGCTAATGACTCGCCCCCTAGCACTCTAATATGCTAGAAATAATGATGAAGGAACATAAAATGGGAGATTTGATTCTGAAAAAAAACGTAAAGCTGGAGAAATACACTTAAAAACAGTCACTTCCATGTTTTCCTTCTTTGTTTTTTACCTTCAACATAGTGTGACCTTTATGACTGAATCTATTGTTCATGAAATTATTTTGAAATCAGAGTATCCACTCCATTCTGTCAAATGTTTTAAACCTCTGGAACACATATAGGGTACAACTTTAAAAAAAATGGCAAGGAAAGATGTATCCAATTTGAGCAAGACGTTATACAGAAAACAGGTACAATGCTATTCATTTGGGAAGCAGGTGTTTGAATGGCTATACTCAGATGGCTTATTTTCTTTTTCCACTTCCATTGCAACATGGTTCATTATACTATCATTTCCTTAATCTAAATGCAACCATGTCACATCTTCCCCCTGGCAAACTATCTGAGGATCTGTTAGCTGCGATGACATATACAGAAGGGAAAAGAAGAGGTTAGAGGAACTCTTTCACATGCATTTTATATTTTGATTTAAATATTTAACAGTTTTGTCTGCCTCTTCCTCTTTCTCTCTCCAGAGTTCATTTGATATAAACTGGGTAATCTCTATGGATCAATATTTTATTTTTTATGAATTTGAAACAAATGCTCCTTTTTTCATTTGAATTATTTTGAGATGTATGCAGAATTTCCTCTGGGTTTTCATAAAATCTTGGTTATGAAAATACTTGAAAGCCATTCCTGCTGTCAAAATAGATTTTTATAGGCAACATATTTTATCTCCATCTCAAGGAGCATTCTAGAATTTTATTTCCTTGTTTCTTTTGTTAAGAGATTATCAAAGGGTTCATTCATATAGCCCCAGTTCTGAAATGGCCAGTCTGATGAAGAGGGGTGAATCTTGAATTAAGGATATTTTTCAGGAAACTAAGTAGAAAAAGAGACAAATATTCCATTATGTAAACATTCAAAATCACATGGAGGAGCAGTCTGAGAGTAATTGGTGACTTACAGTGCTTCCACTGGCCTGCTGTAGAACCATCTGTACCCATCCATCAATCTTGGCCTCCTAATCATATTTTCTTTGATGCTAGACACATCAAAATCTTCTTGGCAAACAAAGGCTTTTTAGCTTTTTTTCTGGGGAATATTACACTAATGGAGTAACTTTCACAAAATTATTAAAGGTAGTCCTTAACTTAACAACCACAATTGAGCTCAGAATTTTGGTCATACTGTAAGTCATTGCAGTTGTTAAGCAGATCACCATATGATCTGACTTGATTTTGCAACCATTTTTATGAGGGTCATTAAGTGAGACACATTGATTGTTAAGAGAGTCCTTAAGTGAACCATGAGGTTATTTAAGAAATCCAGCATATTCAATGGGCATTTTATTTTGCCATTTTCTGCCAGAAAACAGCAAAAAATGTTGGAAATCACGGTCACATGGGACATGTCAACCAATCATAAAGGTGAGCCAATTGCCAAGTGTCCAAAATGTGATCACATGACCATGGTGGGAAGGGAATGTTGTGGCAGTCATAACTTTGAGGACAGGCCTTATGTAACTATTTTTGAGTCTGTTCCAATGTGGAATTGTCATCAAACAAGACTACCTGTATTCCCACTGATATCCATTGCACAGTTTGCAACCACCTCACACAATGATGATCTTCCTACTAGTAACTTCCCCTGCCATTTCTGTCTCATTCTGTGCCTCCTCTCTCTCCTTTGTCTTCTTCCCAATCAAGAGTGGATTTTCTGCCTTCCTTATTCATCTCCTGGTATGGTGGTAGGGTTCAGAACCGATATATAGATTGCATTTAACTTTAGTATACAAATCTTTAACAT
This sequence comes from Protobothrops mucrosquamatus, assembly GCF_001527695.2. Lineage (NCBI taxonomy): Eukaryota > Metazoa > Chordata > Lepidosauria > Squamata > Viperidae > Protobothrops > Protobothrops mucrosquamatus. Next base: position 29,975 of record NW_015387642.1, read on the forward strand.
ATGAAATGCAATCTATTCCTGCTTTGAGGCTGCTCCCATGATCTAATAATGTTCAAAGAGCCCTTTTTATTCTATACATAAGAAGTCCTGGTGGGTAGAAAAGTGATGATGCTTGAAAATGGGCTTAGACTAGCCACTTCCTTCCTGGACTGGAATGTATGCATGGAGTTTTCAGTATACATTTTACTGCAGAAAATTTCTAACTCCAGTTGTTTCTCCTTTAAACATTAAGTAATATGAAAGAATATTATCAGCAATTGAGTTTAGATAATGATGACTATATAAACATAGCAAAAGTTAAATTCAGCTTATCAGTGCTTTAATAAAACTGAAACATCAAAGATTTGGATGGATAAATGATCTGGAAATCACATACATTTAAGAATTAAAGATAATACTTAAATAAGTGAATTAGCTTGTTTCTGTCCCAAAATGCACAATTATTGATACTGATACTCAATACTGATAATCCTGTTACTGTCAAATTTTGAGACTGGCTAATAAAAATATGAGTATTAAATATGTGCCATATAAAATATAACCTCACAGTACCTTATATTGTGTTGATATCATGATCCATTTATCATAATGCACATGGCTATCAAATTGTAATGATAACTTTATCAAAGTGTCTGTCATTTTTATTAATATCAAGTGGATCAATTATGCTGGCAATATTGAATACTAAATAATTATGTTTAATGTGTTCAAATTGCAGCTGAAATCTTAAGGGAGAGATCACATAGATATCAAACAAATTAATGACAAGCAGTATTGAAAATACAAAAACAAACCCTTTACCAGCAATAAATTCTGAATGATTAGTATTTGAGTGTTACAACATTTATCATACTGATTTGTAAAGAGGTACCATGTTTCCTCAAAAGTAAGACCTCCCCCCAAAATAAGCCCTAGTTTTGGGGAGAGGAACCTAAAAATCAAGCTGGAGTGGGGGTGGGGGTGTGGAGCTCCCCCACATGCTCTGCACCCACTTACCTGGCAGCCAGGCCTCTCCTTGCCAGCCTACCTCTTCTGCGGCGTCCACTGCATTTCGCAGTCAGAGGTCTTTCCGAAAGGTCACTGCAGCTGAGAATCGAGCTATGCAGTGGTCTTCCAGAAAGGCCTTTGACTGCAAAATGCAGGCCAGAGCTCCATTCTCAGTTGCAGAATGAAGCTGTTCCTTTGGCCACAGAAGAAGTGGGCCAGCTGGGCAGGGCTGTCAGTACCAGAGGTGAGTGAAAAGGACCCCCCCCCTGAAAATAAGACCTGGTGCCTTTTTGGGAGGAAAAAAAAACACTGTAATTAATATATGGTAGAACTAGAATTAATAGCTGAGCCAATTAAATTTAAATTTTGCACAATTCAGTGTTTCTTTAACATTTTCTGGTATGTCTGAGGCACAGAGATTGACTATTAGAATGAATTGAAATATGCCTCCTACCATACTAGCTTCTTAAAATGAAACATTGATTATACATCTAAGCTTCAAATACAGAATGGCAAAAATCCTGCTTTGCTCATATAAAACATTGGGAGAAAGGTCATTATATAAACTTCTCATAAAGCAAATAGCAATATATACAGTAACTAAGGAAAAACATCTGAACTCCTTTTTGTTTTCTTTTTCCAACAAAGACTCTGTGTGCCACTAGAAAATTATGAAAGCCATGCTGAAGGATAATGTTGAAGTTTGAGACTGATAGAAACATTGTTAGGAAAAATCCGTTTATTTTCAATGCTTTTAAATTCAAACACTTATATATTATCTTTGTGATCCTAGAAAATTAGAGAAGTGCCAAAATATTGGAGATTATATGTTACTTTCGTCAGTAAAAGGAAGAAACAGCAAACTAGTTTTCTTATGGATTTTTCATTACCAAACTAAGTAATATCTTCAGAGCTAGAAGGGAATGAGGTTTGGTCTTATTTTTATATGCTAGTGGCTTATAAATTATCAGTGTTAGTGGGAGTGGTCTTGGTGGTCAGGCTGTTGTTTACTGCTAACTTCTTTGTCTGTGTTAGTAGTTCCTAGACTGGGGCATTGTTCACTTCTCAGTTGTTGGTCTAGTGTTAATCTTGGTGCAAATCTCTGTTCATTATGGTGATGATTCCTGCTGGAAGGTTTTTTGGTCTTTTTATTTCCTTTTTGGCTGTTTGATTGTCTCTTTGGAGTGGTATGTGGATGTTATTTATCTTTGTATGCCTGTTGTCTGAGTGCCAGGCCTCCTAAAATTGTAGTCTCAATTTAACTAATGAGAGCCTTGATGAACTGTTATCTCGGATTTCCTAAATAAGCTCTCAATCTGAATAAAATACTTATTTGATGTTAACACTGAGATGCCTGTAACAACATAAATCAAACAAGGGATGATCAGGATCAAGAGATTTATGTTTTGCAACCGCAATATATAATTAACTAATTCCTAAAGTATCAGGGGAACTTTCAAAATCTCAATATAATCTGAAAATAAAATTTGAATATCCACCTGACTCAAAAACTGATTAGGTTCATATTGTTCCCCCTTGTCATCCAAATTATATAATGACTTATTAAAATAAAACTGGTTTTGAACAGCTTCTGGTTTAAACACGGTCTGACCACCTTCAAAAACTATTTCAGAAACTAAGCTTCAGCATACGTTACAGCATACGATGTACCAACAACTCACTAACTTTTTCACCAGACTTCCAGTACTTCAGTTTACTTAATGACAACTCTACCTTGTCAGCTAAAAAATTCTACAACTGTAACTCGACAAATACAAGCACATCATAGGCTTATTCTATAGGATGTTTTCCATAATTCAACATTACCTCTTTAACCACATTTTCTAGCTGTTGATGCAGGGTTTTTTTCCTGCTTCCCCTTGGAAGCATACGCATATGACTTTGCATAAATTCATCCTTATAGTCTGAAGACTGGTTGGTACATAATTAATTTCAGAAAAACTGTAAGGGTAATTGTCTTATACACCTTAAAAACCCATCTTCTTGGAAATATATCTTTCCATAATCTCACTTAAGCTTTTTAAACTGAAGGGTTAATATAAAAGAGCCTGATCAGATATAACAATAGGATGAATGGAAGAATCTAAAACATATTCCGTAACAAAAAGAATTTGTTAAAAAAAATCTGTCATAGAACACATTTTATATGAAATAAAAGAATAGTTCCTAACCTGAGAGTTTATGCCATATGAACTATCAAATTAATCTCTTGCACAGAAGCCTGGAACAATAACCAATTTGGATTATAGGTGTTTTGGGGTAGGGCAGGGGTAGGCAACCTTGGCTCTTTTATGACTCGTGGACTTCAACTTCCAGAATTCCTGAGCCAGCATGGCTCAGCTTGGAAACCTCTCCCTTTCCCCTGAGCATGGCTGGCTCAGGAATTCTGGTAGTTGAAGTCCATGAGTCATAAAAGAGCCAAGGTTGTCTACCCCTGGGGTAGGGGGTATTCCTTTCCATATCTGAGTATGCCAACAAATGTTGCCTCTTGGAATTAATCCATGCAATTTTGCCAAGCATCTATGAAACAAAGCACAATTTTTATGTGCCCATGAAAATTAACAAAAAACAAGTCAAAATCAAATATCCTTACATTAAATGTCTACACGGATTAATACAACCAAGTTGGTTGAAATAATACATTAGGAGTCTGAGATTTTTAAATCTCCAGAAGAAATTTCTCTTAGTTCTTCCCCCAACAGGATCACGTTTGGTGGGAATGAGAGCAAGGGAGACTTGTGTGTAGCTATTTCCATACATTGCAGCTCACTGCTAAGGAAAATTTAGCTAGGTTATTATTTTACCATCTGCTCACTGGCTTAAATGGCTTTATTCTGAGAAGTGTTTGGCTTCCAAGCTTCACTGCTTGCTGGGTAGGACTTATATTACTTTGTAATTTTTTTTCTTTGAGTCTGTGCTGGTGTTATATTTTCAACTGTTATTTACAATTAACATAACTTCTATTACTATCTTAAGTAGAATTTTAGTGAAAAGATTACCATAAATAAATACCCCCCCCCCAAATTATTAGATTATGCACTCATTCTTTTATCCACAGTTGAATACCTACTACTCCTTTCTTATCTAACTGGCAATGCAATTTCCACATATAATCTACTGGTAATGTGTTTTCTGCCTTTCTTGTGCATGTTCCGAGCTTTAAGGCAAAACTGTATTAGACATTTATTCCAAATTGATTTGAAATCATTCAGATGGCTATGGGGGTATTTGATATTTCATGAACACTGGAAGACATGATATAAAGGTTTAATTCAAATGCCAAGATTAGCTGAATGAACAGGCCCTTCACATTCATTTAAGTACCACTTAAGCAACAATGAAGTGTTTTTACAATAGAAAATACAGCTCTCTAGCAAGATATCATACATAACATTTAATATTAAAGAATTAAAATATGGCTTTTTAAAAGGTATTCATGTCTTAATATATCAAATTCAATATAATCATTTTGTAATTGATCCATTCATGTGCATTGGCTATGGTGTAGTGACAATTGTGTGTCAGAAAAGGTTGAATGACTTGTCATGTCTTGACAAATACAAACTATCAAAAATGAGTCAATAAGTCATGGTTTCCATAAGTGCCAGGCAAATTTATTTATTTGTTTGTTTGTTTATTTGAATTTATTAGCTACCCAACTCTGTCAATATTTGGCATACATAGCACAGAAAGCAAGCCCGATCAGATCATAACAGATCCGAATGGTCCTTTCAGTACTGAAGACAAATATTAGCATAGGAAACAAGAAAGACACCAAGTAGCACAAAAGAAAAGCTCACCCAACAAGGAAAAACTCTCTAGCTGAGACAGTAACCATAAGCCTCTGTGTGATCCATCTATATCTTTTCTTCCTAGAGCAATGCAAAACAGAGCGAAAGTTTTACAGAGAGAAAATCCTACTAGAAATCCCACTAGAAAGAAAGTGTAACCTATTTCTTCCTCCAAAGCCCCTAGTGGTTATGCATTATAGCAAGTATATAATATAAAATATGTAAAACTTTAAATGAACACAACGTTTACACCTTACCTGTTTATGAATTCAATATGCCTATTAATATACCATTTGAAAATTCACATAGGGGGGGAAAACAGCTGAGGTAACTTGACCTAAGGTAAGTCTTCTAGACAACTTTAGAAAAAATGTATTTTTATATCGATATTCCTTGGGGGAGGGGGTGATTAGGCAGCAAAACAAAAAGCAGTTGCTATGGCCTTTTAGACAACAGCAAATGTGCTAAATCAAAACAGAAAGCAGCCAGCTGGCAAAAAGCTCTTCCTTGCTTGCTAAAGCAGGGTTTTTTTTTCAGCTCATTCAGTAGCCTCAGGCTAAGTATAGGCTTTTTTATATGTTGTTTTTAGTATTTAATTCACAATCAACTTCCCACTATAACTTTGCTGTTTCAACTGAGATTGTACTTACAAGCTAAGTACATTTTATTAGATTTTATCTCATCCTTCCTACTTTTTTCTTTTGTAGTTTTATCTTTCCTGTAACATTACTTTTCTTAACTTACTTCTCTCTCTCTCTCTCTCTCTCTCTCTCCCTCCCAAACTAATTTTGGTTCCCACCAGTTACAATGGATCAGATGACATCAGCAGGGAGCTATAAGGGAAAAAATAAAAATCCCCCTGATGTGATTTGTTTCTCCCTTGATGAAGAAAGGCAACTTGTGGAGAATGCAGAAGGAACCTTTTTTTGTGCAGTGGCAGGCAGAGCAACGTCTCTTAATGTGTTCTTAATAATATGTTAATCCTTGAGAATATCAAATTCTGCTTTTGCTAATGTTATTTTAGATACATTAAAGACCAGAAAGGATAAATTACTTATCTATGGCTTTCAACTTTATGAAAGCATAAACTCTGCAATAAAACTAGTTGACTAAAAAAATCTACCACTTTTTTCTACACCTCTTTCTAAATGGACACTCTTAATGAAATTCAGTTTGTGTTTACCATCCAGCACTATGGACGATTTTTCAATACACTGAAATGGTTTTATAGAATACTCTGGAAATCTTTCATATTACTGTCTTTATCATAGCTGGCCCTGGGTCATTCTTTGCTAACATAGTTTCCTTATTGCATGGAGTCTACAAATCAGCTATATGACCATATGTGGTATGAAAATAAGCCCTTTGATTTGTTACAAAAAAAATCCATTTTTGAGCACATGAGCATTGACCAACAAGATGTTATTGGAAAGTCCATCAGCAAGATAATAACACATCCTCCTTTATAAATTCCTTCCTACCGAGGTTAGAGCATGTTCATCTGTTCATATCATCCAAGTGTACTATAGAAGTTCTTAGATAGTAAACAGAATGCTCACAGTTATATTATAATAAAAGTTATATTGTATTATAATAAAAAGGGTTTGTGAAGTTCTTGACTGGCATTAAAAAACAGGAATAACAAAAATGATTTTTTTCAGAGAGGGCCTAATTAGATAACAATAAGTGTAAATATATATATAATCTAACACATGGTGCTTCTTCATTTCACTGATTTCTATTCCATATAATGACTCTGCTAGAAGTTTCACAAAATTAAATTATGAAAGCGTTAAATCAAATACAATTCCAATATAGTGATAAGCTAGCATATGAAACCTTAATAATACAGCTTGCTTTTCCGAGTTAAAAACTAAAGATAATAGTGGGAAGAAAACTCTGTCCTCTTTTATATATAAGGTACAAAGATCAATACCAGTTTTATATATTAAGAATGGAGGCACTGATAATTAAAGCAATGAAGTGATGATTATATTCTGAAAATGAATTTAATAGGTACCTCTTTCCTATTTTCTCTGCCATGCATAGTAGACTTAAATTTTCTATTGACTACAATTGTAGTTATCAAGCAACAAATGTAACAGAAACATTTTTGTATGACATATTACTTCATTTTGTTTGACATAACATTTCTTTTTAGTTGACATATCATTTCATCTGTAATATTTTTGTGCCCATGAGATAATATGGTGTTGGGAGTATTTAATATATATTTTTCATTCAGCTGCACACAAAATTTGCAATAAGAACTCCCTGGGGTAAAAAAAACAAAACTAACTTTTAGAAACAAATCTGAAATATTTTTGTGTCCTTGGCTTTCCAGTATAAAACTACATGACATTTCACCTACTCTTCTCTATCTAGCATTGGTAAAACTGGCTTGATATTTTCCATGGTTTATCCTCTTGTTGAAGAAATTGTGATTCAACATTTTTTGGAACTTAAGTTGTTCAGGTTTTCTGAATATGATTGTCCATATTATATCCATTTAGACTGAAGAGAATATGAATCAATCAAAGCACATGTGCTTGGCATGTAAAACAACCCTAATTTAATTTCTGTAATCTTACAATAGAAGAACAGCTTTCAACAGTAAAACAATAGTCCAAAGGAGAAATTTTCAATAGTGTGTCTGTGGAAATTCTCAGTCATCCAGGTCATGGTTGTCTCAAAGGTATATTTTCAAGAGGCAACTGGAATTTCTTGTTTTTCTTTGAAGACGTTTCGCTTCTCATCCAAGAAGCTTCTTCAGCTCTGACTGGATGGTGGGGAATGGAAGGATTTATATTCCTTGCAGACAGCTGGTCATTTACATTCTTTTAGAGACTTGCTGAGGCCACTTGGAGGTTTTTCTGTGTCCTCAAAGTCATCGCAAATGGGTGTGGAGCCTTCTTGGAGCTGCTCAAAGGACTGTGTTGTGGAGATGTGCTTTCTGCAGGATGTTTTCTGCCCTGTGTCCCTTCACTGTTGAATACAGGTGCAGGCTATTGGGGATGAGTCTGTGTTGTCTGCATCTCAAACTGAAGTGCAAATGGTTCCTGTAGTCTGCAATTTTTTCTGGAAATCCATTCATACTCCTGCACAAGGGTGTTGGAGACAGTCTTCAAAGAAAAACAAGAAAGTCAAGTTGCCTCTTGAAAAAGCACCTTTGGGATTCTCAATTGTGTCTGGAATGCTGGTGTAACTACTTATGACTGACAAATCAATGTTATAGAGTCATTTGGTATGCAAATCTTAAAACAGAGTAATCAATAAAAATTCTTTTCTTGCTTCTTATGATTATTCAAGTGTCCAAATTATACAAATACCTCCAATCCAACAATGAATATTCAAAGGTTGCATACCATGTCACAAGAATGCTCTAACAGCACTTTTTTTTCTTTTGGCTTCCAGATGTTGCCTTTATCTTGATTCAAGAGTGGGAAAGGCTTCTGTTGTCCCTCCCTATTCTTATATTAAAGTATAATTTCCTTCTTATTTTGATACTTTCCAAGGGCAGGCCTCAAGTTGCCCTTATTAGGGCAGATCTGTTAGGTTTACTGCTTGTTACTTCGGAAGAATGTCAGGTGACTCCAGGGATTGAAACAGAAGCAAGAGAGAGATTGATAATGTGGGCAACACTTTTTTTGCTGGCTTAGCTTTCTGCCAACTCAAGGATAAATGAATAGCACATTCATTCAGCAGTGGGAAAAGGTCCCAAGTAATGACAAAGTATTAAAGAAAAAAAACGAGTGACAAAAACCTTCCCCTCTTAAATAAATAAATAAATAAAACTGAAATTTTGCCCACCATTTATAAAATGTTATAAGTTATAAAAATTTGGTAACCCTGAAAACTTTGTTTTTATGGTAGAAGCATGGGACTAATATTACTTCTTGATATAAACATAAATCCTGAACAAAAATAAGGGATTCTAGTCTTTCTTTGGTTAACTAGAAACTTACTCCTTCTTCAGCTCTGGATTGGTTAATTCTTCAGCTAATACTAATACTATAAATCATAGAAATACTCAGTGATTCCTGAAAATACAAGGTCTTTTATTTCCACAAGAGAAAAAGAATAGTGTAGTAGTGAACAGGTTGATCTTGGACAATATCAAGTCAAGTTAGGCTCTCACTTAATCCTGGAACACAGAACTCACTGAGATTTTTTGGGCCAGTTGCTCACTGTCAGCCAAATACATCTTACAAATAGTTGCCTTGGAATGAAATTAGGAAAGACTAATGTAAGCAGAAAAGGCAAAACGTAAATATACTAAATTAAAAAAAGAAAAGATATGGAAAACGAATCCTTTAACATCATTGATAGTGGATAACAGTAGATAGAAAGGAATTTTAAAGATGAGTATAAAAACCCAATATGCAACACTAAACTTTGAGTCAGATTGACAGTTTCTCTATGCATATTTTTATTTCCACGACCTTAGCTTTGTTTCAGTAATATTCCTAGGGTTTCAGAAAAAAATCCATTTAGCTGTTCATATTCCTTTTAGTATTTGACAGATGTAGTAGTGCACATCATATACATTATTCATGTCATTTTTGCTGCAAGTTTCATATACTTTTTTGAAAAATGATTCTCATTCAAGGTTTCATTTTTTGCAAAAACAGTGCTGATACAGCCCACCAGAGCTGTCTGAAATTACTTTTAAATAATGATAGTCACCACAACAGGTTAGTGTAATAATTATTCAAACTTATCAATCAGTGTGAAAAATAACAATATAGCTCTAATAATCATATGATTCCTAAATTAATGATGATGCTAAAAATACAGATTGGGCGAGACCTGGCTTAAAAACAGTAACTATGAGAGGGACCTTGGCGTCCTAGTGGATGATCACTTGACTATGAGCCAGCAGTGTGCAGCAGCAATCAAAAAAGCTAATACAATCCTGGGTTGTATAAACAGAGGCATAGAATCAAGATCACGTGAAGTATTATTACCACTTTATAAAACTCTAGTAAGACCACACCTGGAATACTGCAGCCAATTTTGGTCACCTTATCACAAAAAAGATGTTAGAGTTTGGAAAAAATTCAGAGAAGAGCAACTAAGATGATCAAATGCCTAGAGACTAAAACATACGAAGAACGGCTGCGGGACTTGGGTTTGGCCAGTCTAAAGAAAAGAAGAAATAGGGGAGACATGATAGCAGTGTTCCAGTATCTGAAGGGCTGCCACAAGGCAGAGAGGGACAGGTTGTTCACCAAAGCACCAGAGGGAAGGACGAGAAACAATGGTTGGAAACTGATCAAAGAGAGAAGCAACCTAGAATTAAGGAGAAACTTCCTGACAGTAAGGACAATCAACCAGTGGACCAGCTTACCCCCAGAAATTGTGGGTGCTCCATCACTGGAGATTTTTAAGAAGAGACTGGACATTCACCTGTCTGAGATGGTACAGGTTTTCCTGCTTGAGCAGGGGGTTGGACTGAAAGACCTCCGAGGTCCCTTCCAGCTCCATTCTATTCTGTTCTGTTCTGTTCTATTCGCGACATAGTCCTAGAGTATCATAAATGTATGGAATATATGCATATGCACATACATATATATATGTGTGTGTACCTGCGCACATGTGTGCATGTATATATGTATAAATGTGTGTGTGTATGTATGTATGTATGTATGTATGTATATATATATATATATAAGAAATTTCTTTAAAAACATGATCCCTGGGTAATTCCATATTAGAACAGTGAGAAAATACGAGCACCAGGGAATATGATAAAATAATTTGGTTTAATATTAAAATTACTAAAATTACTAATAAAATCAATTAAAACGCCTAGCTTTCGTCAGCTATCTGCTGACGTCCTCAGGGCTCAAGATGTCAGTCCATGGGAGTCACTTTTGTAGCTTGACTAG
>NW_015387642.1:40980-45945 GCF_001527695.2 Protobothrops mucrosquamatus
CCATGGGAGTCACTTTTGTAGCTTGACTAGCGTGTGCGCACGGCTCCTTGACCTCGTTATTGGGCCGGTCATGACTAGGCACGTTCCTGACGCCGGTTCCTTGGTAACGGCTTGCTCCCTCCCACGTCTCTCATCCACACAGCTAACATCAGGGAATTTTTCTTTTTTAGAGCTAGATGTCAATGGAGGGTCTCCTTTCACGCGCTCAGATCCGTCTTCCATTTTCCTTTCTATATCACCTTCACACCCTTCCCCTTGGGTCCTTTCCAATGTCGCCCCACACTTCTTTGTCCATAGTCGAGTGCACATCGCACCAACTCGCTTTCCAACATCTCCCCCCCTCCCCGTCTCCTTTTTGATGGTGCAGCCTCCTATTTTCTTATCTCTCCCCTTTTTTGTTCCGATGTAATTACCATTGCAAACGCGATGCACGGGGGTTGCAGTCTTTTCCCTTTCTCCTTCCCAGTCAGCAATCTGCCTCTCGGCACCCCCCCCACTCCTCTCAGTCTCCCTCCCAATGGTGCGACTTTCTCCCCTTCGTGCTTTATCATATTCCCTGGTGCTCGTATTTTCTCACTGTTCTAATATATATATATATATATATATATATATATATATATATATATATATATATATATATATATATATGTATGTATGTATGTATGTATGTATGTATGTATGTATGTATGTATGTATATTGAGTCCTTTGTTTCCTATAAAATTAACTGAATTTCATGTTTTGAATTTAGCTAATTTGAAAAAAGACAGCTTCAGACACTTGCGTATTTCATAACTGTACTTATCTACTCAAAAAACAAAATGACAAAGAATACAACAATGTCACTAGAATTGCTGGGAGTCAAAAAACATATAAATTTAATACATTATTTCATTATCATCATCTTAGAAGGAGGGTTCAGAGAGAAACCACCTATATTTGCTTTTCTGTTTCAGTCTAAAGGCCTTCCCACATTCTATTACAGTTCGTCCTTGACAGGCAAATGGGCTGAAAATTAAGCCTCTTAATAGATGCCTTTTTGGACTTTAACCCCTTTCTCTGCTTAGGCTATAGCTGTGAGTTGGATACTCTAGATCAGGCATGTCAAACTCGCGGCGTCATGTGATGTCGCGCAACATATTATGACTTTTTCCCCATTGCCAGTATGATGCATCTGGCCTGTGGGCCAGCAGTTGACATGCCTGCTCTAGATCGTGTTTATCACATGGCATTTAACTGACACCCCTCCTGAACTGATTAAAAAAAAGAAAACACTACATTTTTTTCTATTTTTCCTGTCAGCTCAGCTTGAAAAAAAAGAGTATTCTCATCTTTTTTGTTTTCAAAGACAGGGTCACTTCACTGATCTATCAATAAACCTTGAAACATGCAAAAAAAACCCTTCAAATCCTCTTTAAAGACTAATTTCACCTATTTCTTCTAATGTGTGTTATTTTCTTCCATTTTTACTCTCCTTTTCTTTAAATCTATCAATTTTATTAAATCCACCTAAATTACTTAGGCATTAATAATGTAAAGTTACTTTGCATTTTATAAAAATATTTAATAAAACTAATTTCTTTTAGTTATTCTTTCTCAGCCTATTCTGGTTAATATATTATGATTATATGTATGGAAAGCCTTGTAGATTGTCTAAAAAATAATTCCAGATGGAATGTGTGGTCAAATTAATCCCTTATATACATAATTTTCCAGAAGTCTAAAGATGTTAAATGAAACATATTCAACTCAATTACATATCCAAACAGCTTATGATTTGTTTACTTTGATTATGGGTGCAAATCACCAAACATAAGTCTTACATCAACTGAATACTATTACAGTACAATTTTACCCAGAAATAAATCTCAATACGTATGAGGGTAATTCGGAAATAACCTCTACTTGGTTATCAATGACAGATACTCGCAGATACAGAACTTTTATTATTCACATTAGAAAACTACAACATTACATTACTTTTTGACATAATCACCATTCAAATTGAGGCACTTGTCATAATGTCTTACAAGGGTTGAAATTCCTTAGTAATAATCGCTTGGCACCAAATCTGTGCTATGGAGGGGGTGATCTTGAACATCCCAACAGAACTGCTTCAAAAGTACTTGGGTACTGTTCTGTCCCAGCCTACATGAGTCCTTGTTAAGCTTCTCAAGGAGAAACCCCTCTTCCAACAAGTAGGCTGGAACCGCAGGAAAAAATCAATTCCCTTTTATTATTCACAGACCTGAGTCAATGTCCAAGGCAAACAAACACAGTTCACAGAAACTCGATCCTCAACACAAACGGTTGCCTTCGGCAACCAGCATCTCCCACACCTTCCCAAGGCATTGCTTCCTAATGCCTTCTCCTTTGCCTTTGGAGCCGCCCCATTGCATTCCTCTGTCCTACTCTCTTTTCTTGCTGGCATTTTCATGCATCCTGGATATCTCCCAGCTGTGATTCATCACTGTCCAACTGTCAGACTCCCAGCACAGCTGTGTCTCAGCCTGAGCACGAGTAGAGGGGCCAGGCTCCTTGTCAGATTGTAAGTCTTGGAGCTCTTCAGAGCCTTCCTCTGACTCTGATGTCACTCCAGACCCCTCCTCCTCCTCTGATTCCTCAGACTCAGCTTCCGGGTCCACTGGCTGGCGAGGAATCACAACAGTGCATCTAGCAGTATGTGGGCGAGCACTATTGTGAACCAACACCACACTGGAAGTGGTGCCATAAAAAATCCTGGCAAATGTGAAGATGCCAAAGGAGTACTGCTAGTGAAGTTCATGGAGCATGGTTCGACCATCAGTTCAGAAGTCTACTGTGAAATGTTACAAAAACTCAGACAAACCATCCATAACAAGCTCTGGTATGGTGTTGGTTCATGATAATGCTCGCCCGCACACCGCTAGATGCACCCAAGAACTTTTGAAGCAGTTCTGTTCGAATGTTTTTGACCACCCCCTCCCATAGCCCAAATTTCGCGCTGTGTGACTACTACTAAGAAATTTCAAACCCTGTAAGACATTATGACAAATGCCTCTATTTGAATGGCGATTATGTCAAAAAGTAATGTAATGTTGTTGTTTTCTAATGTGTAAAATAAAAGTTCTGTATCTGTGTCTGTCATTGATAACCAAATGGAGGTTTATTTCCGAATTGCCCTCGGATAACTGAAATTATTCCTTTCTTTGTTTCAGAACAACTGTATAATCATGATTATTCTAGAGAAAATATAGTTCTGTTATGAAGTGCAATTATGTCCTGAAATCTGAAGATAACAATCTTTATCAGAAAATAATAAATAAGTATATAATCTTATCTCAGTGAAACTGGAATCCAAACTTACAAGAACTTATTCAGAACAAAAATATAGAATACCACATTCCTAAAATACAAAATGTTGTTAAAATCTCAATGATCCATATTATATGTAACATTATGAGCACACAATACACATAGATCTACTTGGAACTTATTTTCATTTTTATTTCTTCTTCTCTCTTTCAATCCTTTCTAATTTCTCACTAGAATAGGTTCATTTGCCATGTAATCATTTCATTTTGCATTTACATATGAAACTTCGAATAAAGCAAAACATGAAATACCAAATAAAATATAACCAGATGTTCAGAATTACTGTAATTGTCTAAAGAAAGCCAGTCACTGAATTTAGCATGATAAGTTATAAATATGATGCATCGATTATATTTAAGGGAATTAAAATAATCACTTTGTCTACATTAACTGATCTCAAGATTATTGGGTTAACCATTTCTGACTTCTCTTTTTATCAGGGGAATAACCCACATATTAAAGAAGTCTAGACTGAGTAAATGACAGGATCTCTGTCTCTTTACTATGAGGGCAGTGTTGCAGTTGTTATATCCTGCTGTCATCTTCTCATATCAAACCATGATACTTCATCCGCCAGTCAAAATATTAGTTGCTATTTGGGAATCCTCTTTGTATTGACTCTTTCTCCAGGTGCAATAAAGTTGATATTGCTGTAAGGATACTTCCAAGAAGACTGAAAAAGAAGCAAAACCGTGGGAATGGAGAGTGTGATATCTGTGGGAAACATGGCGTTTAAAATCAGAGAGAAATTTCTATAAATGTATTTAATTTGGCTTGGATACAAATGGGATTACTGGCCTCTTATGACAATTCCCTGGAAGCTATTTCACAAATCTACCTAATGTCATAATTTATAATAATTTTATGAAAAACCTTGTTGACTGCCATGATAAAAATACAATATACCGTGGATAGATTCAATTCCTCAAACACACAGTGGTACTTTACTAATAAAAAGAGTAAACAAATGTATTAGAAAATCATATTGGAACTAAAATATTAACAGTACAATCTTCTATATCAGACTAAGAAATGATAACAAGATCTGTGATGTTTCCTGCCATTGATTGGGCACTGAATAGCATTCATCTTGGATAGAGGCCAATCCTTAGCAGTTCCTCTGATTCACCAGCTCAGTAAAAGGGATCTTTTAGGAACAATTTAACCATCCAAAGTATAAGAAATCAGGATTTTTGGTAAAATGACAATATGCTAATACTGTCATGAGAAATCAAATGATTGATTTCTCTATCTTTATCTACATAATAATAATAATAATAATAATAATAATAATAATAATAATAATAATAATAATAATAATAATAATAATAATAATAAAGTTGGAAGGGACCTTGGAGGTCATCTAGTCCAACCCCCTGCTCAGGCAGGAACCCTACACCATTTCAGACAAATTGCTGTCCAGTCTCTTCTTAAAAACTTCCAGTGTTGGAGCATTCACCGCTTCTGGAGGCAGGTTGTTCCATTGGTTAATTGTTCTAACTGTCAGGAAGTTTCTCCTTAGTTCTAAGTTGCTTCTCTCCTTGATCAGTTTCCATCCGTTGCTTCTCGTCCTGCCTTCAGGCGCCTTGGAGAATAGCTTGACTCCCTCTTCT
>NW_015387642.1:46372-52797 GCF_001527695.2 Protobothrops mucrosquamatus
TCTAGAGTCTCAGCATCTATTTTACATCGTGGTGACCAAAACTGGATGCAGTATTCCAAGTGTGGCCTTACTAAGGATAATAGATAAAGATACTTGATAAAGATACTTGAAGATACTTGATATTTGAAGATACTTGATACTTGAAGAAACCTGATGTTAAAAAACTGATCAAAACACTTCTGTTGCTTCTGGTATCTATGGATAATATAATGTTTCATAAGCCTAAGAAGAAGTCTTCTCCTTCTTTTCTCCCACTTTATCTAAGCTACAGATGTTTTCTGAATAGACTGATTTGGTAATTAGGGATGATATTCCAATTCACCTGGGAAATATACATATTGCACCAGAAATTACATCTTATATTATTCCTTGTGAAATAAACAATTTTGAAATTTATGTTAAATTCACCAAAGTAGCAATTCTCAGAATTGGCTGATTGGGTTGTTAGGATCAGAAGATGATATAACAAGATTAAAGAGCAGTTAAAAAAACTAAGAAGGTAAAACTGAATCAAATAAGAAACAAAGTTCAGCTTTAACTGCTGGAGGTATAACAATAGCTTAAAAAGATGATAATCATATTGTAACCATATGTTTGCTTAGATGCTATTGTTTACAGCATAAAATGGCTTCAGTGGAAGTACTGAATCAAAATATTTAATATTTTTATTTCAGATCAACATAGATTGTGCTGAATCTATAAGGGCAGCCTAGTTTCTTTTCCTTTCTTTCTTCTCTGGGTAATTTAGCATAGTGTTTATTTCATTTTTCTCTACTGGAGAAAAAATTATCATAGGAATCTTTTTCAAAGCAAATAGTCTTTAGTATTATAGTATTTAGTATTACGTTACAAACTAATAACTGATTTTTTAAAGTAATGTTAATTGTATTGTTTTGAAATTCTAATAAAAATAAATTAAAAAAAGAAAATGAAAAAGACTGTATGCAACAAACTATAAGTAACTTGCTAAATTAATCTAACTTAGATTTAGATATCATGTAGTTAATATATTCAGTTATCCATTTATTTTCTTACCTTTTAAATGTATGATTTTTCACAGAAACATGGTATTGAGCAAGCTTCTTAATTTGCATTCAGGACTCTTTTCATTATACAACAAAGATATAATTATGCCAATGTAGCTTTAATAATGCATGAGAAATGTTAAAATATGTTTATTTTGCTTTGATTCTGTCTCTTAAAGGTAATTTGTATTTTTTTTGTAGTGGTTCAAAACATGTTTAGCATATATAAAAGTATACACTTAAATGATTCCAAACTGATTTAAAACACATTTGTTAAAATTATATTCATAATTCAGTAAAATTCTTGACACCAGTCTAGTTGATTTATCAAAATGTCTAAAGTTCAGGTATTTATATCTTGTATGCTGGCAAGATGTAATCTATGAATAATTATTTATTTGCTAAACTTATTTGCATGCTGCTGCAATTAAAAATAATTCTCAGATGGTCTCGTAGGAAAAAAAGAACAATATAAATTGGAGCCATATAAAAATTAAAACAAAACATAATAATAGTAAAAACAAAATAAAAGCTGAGAACATTAAATCAAATTAGGGAAAAGCTTTTAGAAAAAACTCAGTCTTTAGAAACTTGCAGAAAACCAGTATAGCAATCAGCCTGATTTCCAAAGGGACGCTATTACACAGTGTTTGCACTGCAACAAAAAAGCAGCATCTCCTTAACTGAACTCCTCTGAACAAAAATATGTGATTTGCAGCAGTTTATCCTGGCTAAATTTAGCCAGTTGGGCCAAAACTGGCTTAATAAGTTGGTTCTGAAGTTATCCTGGTCTCAAGCCACAAAGGACTTTAAAGGTCAAATCCACATCTTAAAATTGACCTTGAAACCTACTGGCAACCAATGAAATATAGTAAAGTTTTAATTCAGAATAAGTCAATTAAGGAGGAACTACTTTCTTATACTATAGACCAGGGGTCTTCAAACTTGGCCCTTTTATGACTTGTGGACTTCAACTCCCAGAATTCCTCAGCCAAGCACACTGGCTGAGGAATTCTGGGAGTTGAAGTCCACAAGTTTGAAGACCCCTGCTATAGACAAAAGGTCTATAGGTCTATGTAGATGAATTGACTTTACAATATTAGAAAAAAAGGTGAAATAAAATAGTGTAACGACAAAATGTTGAAATAAATATATAAATAACATGGATATTAGAAGAACTTAAAATTTATATATAAAGTAAATTTTATTTCTACACAAAATATGAAGCAAAGCAAAAAGACTTAGAGTTGAGGCCTATATTGATTTTTCACAAATATTGCTTCTTTCTAGTGTGAAGTAATTAACATGTTTCTCTTTTTTATATCTACAGATATACTTGTTTTTCTTTTCCAAGCCACAAGCACTCTTAAAATTCAACTAGTCTCTTTATAAAAATTAAACTTTTATTAACATTATTTCCTCTTATCTTTATCTTGTTGAAAGAAAAGTCTTCATCAGGGTCCAGTCCAAGCCGGGAATGTACAAAATGGAGACTGCTTTAGAAAGAAGATTGTAGTTGTTTGAAGAGCAGAGCCAGACAGAAAGTTGGCTCTGGGAAAGCTGACCACATGGAGCAGGGAGTGGTGGGTTTTTATACCTTCTTTGACCTGAGGTTCAGTGTGCCTTTCTGATATTCTAATGGTGGTGTGTTAATCAAATGTCATATCAGTTCCAAGTTTCCTAGCTGCAGCCTTTCTGAAAGGATTATTACATCTGCACTTCTACAGACCTGGTTTCTGCTGAGTTTCTGGCTGGGGGTAGGGAGAAGTTTCTGCCTTTTTAAAGATCGTCTCCATTATTCCTTTGGGGAAATATAATATTCTGCTTATTTAATATTCCCCAAAATATTTCTTTCTCTGTGGGGGGACTGTCCTCCCACAATCCCCCTTTGTGCCATATAAGTGTGGGTGAAACCTCATGTTTCAGGAGAAGGTTAAACAGATAAAACCCATTTACAACACATGCAGAAAATGCACAAATAAAACAAGCAAAGAAACAAAATTTTCCTTTTAAATAAGCTTAAAACATTCCCTCCTAACAAGGGAAGGAAAAAGGGAACTCAATTCTCTTTATCCTGTCAGGCAAATTTATTTACTGGCCAGCCAAACAGGGTGAAAATATTTTCCTTTTGATGGCTTATTTTAACTCATTTTTTCTAGCAAAATTTAAATTCTTTTCTATAGGAATTAGAGACATTTAACAGTCATATTTACCTATTACACAAAGACTTTGACACACACAAACACAAACACACACACACACAAAGGCAAGGAAAGGGAAACAGAACTCTTGGTTTTCACACACTGGTCATTCCCACTATAAATCCAAGTTAACTCAAATTAGCAAAGGCACAAATCTTAAACATAACACATGATTGCATAGAAAGTGAGTGAGTGAGAGAGAGAATCACTGTTCCTCTATATTTTCCTTTTCTTTTTAAGTACCTTTATTTAGCCAAATTGGTTTTCCAGCAAGGCCCTGAGCAAAGCCCACTCTTTTACCTAATTTATGTGCACGCTTTTTTTTTTCATTCCCCCCTGGACAGGTAACTTCTTTCGATCCCAGATTTTTATAGTCTCCCTAAAGGAGACATCGACAGGACCTTGGAATCAGAGCTTCCCATATTTTCAGACAAGACTCTGACGCATATTTTCAGACAAGACTCTGACCCTCAGACAAGACTCTGACCCTCAGACAAGATTCTGACTCTGTTACATGCAGTGAAATTCCCTCCTTGACTCCTGCATCTGCAGAGTGACTATCTCTTGGAATCCTCTGCCCTTGGTAAGGCAAATCTTATGGCCTTTGCTCCAAGTAAGGTGACTCTTTTGAATCCCCTTTGCCCCTTGGTAAGGCAGTCTTTCAGCCTTTGCCCATGTACCTCAGTTTCAGACCACAAAGGGATCTGGGAGGACTCTTCCTTTTTGCAGGGTATGTGTGTCCCTCCTGGAAGAGTGGAACTTTGCTCAGAGACTTTGGCAGTTGCCCAAGTTTGACTCTCTTGTTCACTCATTCCATTCCATTTTCACACAGCCTCTCCCTTTTCCCTAACAAAAGGTCCTGTGATCTGGCTAAACCCCCATGCTTTCCAGAGTCTGTTGGTTGAACAGATCTTTTGGCAGTTAGGAAAGGCCAGAGGGAGCAAAATCCAACTGTGATTGGGAAAAGGGTCTTCGTACTTACACACACAGGCATAAACACATTTCCCTCACTCCCCTGGGCTTTAAAGTTAAAATTTAGAGGTACTCACCTTCTTTCCAAAGCAGCCCTTGAACTCAAACTTAAAACTCTCTTTACTACCCTTGCTCCAAATGGGCAGGGTCTGGGAAAACCATCCATATACACAAGGGATTTGCCGCCGGCAAGATAGGGCTTATCAGTCTCAGTCCATTCATGGTCAGGTTAGCTTGCAGTCCCATCTGGGGTGCCAAATTGTTGAAAGAAAAATTTTCATCAGGGTCCAGTCCAAGCCAGGAATAAACAAAATGAAGACTGCTTTAGAAAGAAGGATGTAGTTTATTGAAGTGTAGAGCCAGACAGAAAGGTGGCTCTGGGAAAGCTGACCACATGGAGCAGGGAGTGGTGGGTTTTTATACATTCTTGGGCTTTTATGTTTGGAGTTATTCCTGTAGCATGAACTTTGACCTGAGATTCAGTGTGCCTTTCTGGTATTCTAATGGTGGTAGGTTAATCATATTATGTCCTAAAGGTCATATCCTGATTCCCTGTGGCTGTGGCTGATGACTATGTCCTGTGTTGGATTTTTTTTTGCATGAGGGGTTGTTGATGCTAGGGATCTTTGTCTTTCTAATCCCATCAGCTCCAAGCTTCCTGACTCCAGCCTTTCTGAAAGGATTATCACATCTGCATTTTTACAGACCTGGTTTCTGCTGAGTTTCTGACTGGGGGGAGGGAGAAGTTTCTGTCTTTTTAAAGATCTTCTCCATTATTTCTTTGGGGAAATATAATATTCTGCTTATTTAATATTCCCCAAAATATTTCTTTCTCTGGGGGGGTGCTGTCTTCCCACAATCTTTTATTTACAATAACTAAGCCCTGGAGTGCATAGTCAACCTCAAGTTCAAGTATTGCTGTGGTTACTATGGATCAATTTAGCCATGTATTGACTTACAATACAAAATTCCCATAGTCTGATATAGACTGAGCTAAATGCTATGGCTTTCTAGCTTATCTCCATTATTTTCTAAATATACTAGCATGGATACAAATGTGATTATGGACCTTGTCTTACTCTTCCTTTGCCCTCAAAATATGTATTTATGTCTGCATCTGGTTAACCATGTATGTTTCTCTGATGATTAATATGTGAAAACAGATGGATGAGGGGCCTTGATGGATAAGAAATTTTTGTTTTTTAATTTCTCCCTTTGGAAGTGCATTCTCCCTTTGATATTCTCAGTGCAACAAATCTTTGAAAAATGGGTTTGATGGTTTATACTATTGGATGTGTGACATGATGTAATCTGCAGAATATTGTATTTTAACATTCAGACAAGCAAACATGCTCCATCATGTGTACAGTACATACACACACACACAAATGTGTGTGTGTGCGCACACACAGAGATATGAAATAATACTGAAATAAAGGCTTCCTGATTCTTTAATATTTTTCAAAAATTATTCAGGCAATTGCTCATATACTGTAATAGATTCCCCAATTACATCATCAGCTGTCAATTTTCTAAATATAAGGATATCTGGATTTTACTTTCAATTTACATCCAGTTGGATTGAGTGTAAGTCTGATAACCTTACAGTGGTCAAGGGAAGTTAAATCACAAAGGAGGAAAATTCAAGAAATTAAAGTAATGAGTGTCAGAGCGGTTTAGTCTGAGATTTATTAGTTATTCATACTGGAATTATTTGGGGTGTCTGTGTGTGGGTGAAAATGACTTGACAGAAATTATCTCTGTAAATCTTGTCTTAAAAACTGTAGTAAGTTCTGTAATCATATTGAAGATTCAGGGCAACACCTCTTGAGACCTGATAAAGGAAGTTTATAGTTGTGTTTATGTTCTCCTTGGTTGCAGAAGGTAATAAAAATGAAAAACAATTCTCCAATAATGTTTCTGCAGTAGGAAATTGGTTGGCTGGTGACAGATGGAGATCACTCATTTTTCTTTTTCCTAGGAGTTTCTTTAAAAAAGGGCAAATGCTTATTAAAAAGCCAAAGCCTATATTTGGATCCTGGGAGCAACACATAATGTAAGGCCACAGATCCTCCTTCCAATTATATAAACTGTGTATCAAACTGCTGTCCTTCCAGATTAGTAATAGTAGTAATAGTAATAGTAAAGTTGGAAGGGATTTGGAGGTCATCTAGTCCAACCCCCTGCTCAGGCAGGAAACCCTATACCATTTTGGACAAATGGCTGT
>NW_015387642.1:52810-69381 GCF_001527695.2 Protobothrops mucrosquamatus
AGATCCCTCTCACAGTTACTACTATTGAGCAAGGTACCCCCTATACTATACCTGTGCATTTGGTTTTTCTTGCCTAAATGTAGAACCTTGCTTTTTTCACCATTGAATTTCATTTTGTTAGATAGCGCCCAGTGTTCAAGTCTGTCCAGATCCTTCTGTATCTTAAGCCTGTCTTCTGGAGTGTTGGCTATTCCTGCCATCTTGGTGTCGTCTGCAAATTTGATGAGTTCCCCATCTATCCCCTCATCCAAATCGTTGAAGAGCACTGGGCCCAGAACAGAGCCCTGGGGCACCCCACTACACACTTCCCTCCATGAGGATGCGGTTCCATTGAGGACCACACGCTGAGTACGGCCGGTCAGCCAGCTAAGGATCCATTTGGTGGTGGTGCTTTCTACCCCACATTTTTCTATCTTGTCAAGTAGTAGGTTGTGATCTACTTTAACGTGATTAACGTGAGACTAATTGTATGGTGAATCATGGCCACCTTATACAGGCATGAAGAATACTTCCTGTGCCTTTGTTTAAAAAAAAATCCTTACCTCTCATTTGGGATTCTAAAAATCTATTCATTTTTTTTTAAATGTCATGTTGATGCATGGACATATATGTACATTTTCCAAAAAAATTAAGTTTTCCTACTACACATGGAATAATTCTGATGCAGATTTGCAGATTGCAAATTTAGTCACAAGTTGCTGCTTGGTACTTCAGATCTTGTTCTTTGGACTTAGAAATTGCTGGGGTTTTTTTTCCTGATTCACTTATGCATATATGAGAAATTTATAGGGCGGTAACAAAGAAACAAATAGCTGTGAAATCTTTGAATGCTGCCATCTCTACCCACTCAGGACAGGCCGGGGCCATATTGGCCCTAGATCCACCCATTATTAGGTATGACTTCTAATATCTCTTCTCAGTTATGCCATGAGTCAGTGCTTCTTCAGAAGAAAGTATTTCCCCACTACTCTTGCCCTAAATAAACAGAGAGCAGCACAGGGATCAATTATACAAGAAACAGGAAAACTGAACTCCCTATGAGAAAACCTCACCAGAGAAAGATGCAAGTGAAATAGGAGATGGTGGGAAAATAATTGAAACCTAATTCATCACAGAATCAAGAAAAAGAAACTACAGAAACTTTAACAATAGAAAGAACTTGGATATAGGTTTCTTTCTTACTCTCACTCCTCCACCCCCCAATCTGCTTCTTTTCCCTCCTTAGTCACTGTTTGTACAATAGGAGTAATAAAAATCTGGACCAAGACTCTAGTCAATTATTCATGCACAAATTGATCTACCAAAGAGCTTGTATAATAAAATTCAGTTATGAGATCAATTAAACAACAATATAGAAAAGTATGTAGATATATAGAGCTAATGCTAAGAGAATGGTGTCTGATTCACTGCTTTATGCTTCTCCGGTTAGCCCTATTTTTATTATTTTTACAAATAATATATACTATATGTTTTGTGAACTGTTTTATGTACTGTTCTCCATTAAATTTACTGACTTTTCACTAATGTTCATATACCTTTGTAAAACATTGTATTTAGCAACTTAAAATAGGCTTCTGACCAAGGAGGTTATTTAAAAATAACAAAAACAAAGTAAGCATTAGACAAAATCCATAGGAAAAAAAATCAAGCAATTTTTTTAGTCAGTGTCTGTAAAAATAACCTCAAAGCTAAGCTAGTAAATAAATAGTCCTAACAAACCTCTTTCAATACAGCCTAGAGATAAATATAATAATGACCAAAATACATTTCTGTGATACTTTGATTGAGGCTTTTCACATACATGAATAATGCACACTTTTAGCATTTTTAATTTGTCTATAAAATTAAGCAAAGTGATTATTTGTCGTTGATGACTTAAAAGTCGAACACCATGAAATTCTACACAGGTAGTCCTTGGTTAACAATCCCTTGTTCGGCAACCATTTGAAGTTAACCATAGTGTTGAACAAGTGGTACTTATACTTGCTCATCAAAGTTTTGGCCATCCAAACAATTACCCCGCTTAGCATGGTTGATGTGTTCCATGGTCACATTGCCCTTTGCAACTTTCCAGCCAACTTACCACGAGAAAAAACAATGGGGAAACTAATTAAGATGCAAATGGCTCTTGTAAATCTCTGCACCTGACAGAAGTCACTTGCACCCTGCCACTCTTATGCTGTGCTGGTGCTGCACTTCACCTGCCCTCATGCACTTTAGTTGCCTTGCAACTGTCACCCCAAGCCCCATAGCACTTGTGGCATGCCACATCTACCTCTCTTGCATCCTTTGAGAACTCCTGCACCCTGAAGCAATCACAAAAGCCCTACACACTCACAAAGTATTTACCCCTTGCAAATCATCTCCCATGTGCCGTCCCACTTGTGCTGTACCAGCTACCAGTGTCCCCCGTGCACCATACCTCACCCAGCAGCAGTCCCTTACCTGCCTGTCAGACTGCTTGTCAACCATCTGCAGATTGCAACTTCCTTCTGGCTTCCCCATTGAGTTTGGTTATTAGAAGCTGACAGAAAGTTGTAAGATGGTCCTCAGTTAATGACCCAGGAATGTGGACTGCCAGAATTGCAGTTGCCAGGCAATGCAATCATGTGACATTATGCTTTATGATCCCATCACTTAGCAATGGAAATTAGTAATGGAAATTCCAATCCTAATTGCTGTTGTTCACCGAGTATTATCTTTAAAGCAGGGGTGTCAAATTCGCAATGTCACATGACGTGTAGTGATGTATCGTGACTTTTTTTCCATTGCCATCAATGGGATGAGCACGGTTTTGCTATGATGCATCTGGTCTGCGGGCCAGCAATTTGACACCCCTGCTTTAAAGCATAGTCATAGTAAACACAGTGACAGTGCAAGATATGTTTATAGTCAAGAAGTTAGAAAGTCTGATTGAACTTTTTTTTTTAACCGATAGTTCCACAAACACGCAGCAAAGCTGAAAAGCGAATGGAGAAACGGAATGCAGCTGAAAGGCAGGTTAGTAAAAAAAAAATGCTTGGGGGAGGCGAGGGCATCTGGGTGGGGGCGGGCACGGCAATCTTACCCTGCAGGATGGCGGGAGGGTGGGATGCATGCCCTTCCCATGCCAAGCCAGCCCCTGCAGCCCTGGGGAGGCTGTGCTGGGTGGCGATGGGCAGGGCATTGAGATGGGGGCTGGCAGGTTGACCAAAGCAGCAGATGGAGTGTGGAGGCTCGGGGAGGGAGGGTGCTGAAGTGGGCGGTCGGGCCATTGGCAAGAGTAACGCGTCTGAGCGGAAAGTGACCTCAGAACAAGTGGGGCAGGTAAGGAAAGAAATTGATTGACTGACCTTTCCCCCCCAAAAAAAACTTCCTTTGTTTCCTTGCACATGGCGGCAGTGGATCACAAAGGAGAAACAGCACGGGGCTGGGAGTCAGGTAAGGAAAGAAAAGCAATTTCTGGGGGGAGCAAGGATTTCTTTCCTTCTCTGTCAGTGAAGAGAACTTTGTAGCTCTGCCTACAGAGCCACCAAAGCTGTAGCTCAGACGTCCTCAAATTACGGCCTGACCTGTCTTTTTATCCAGCCTGCCTTAATCTCCTGGGCAAGTTGTCCAATTGCGAGGAGAATGTGGGTGGATAGTGGCGAGAACCCCAGCCAGTGGCGGGATGGCAAGTTGGGAGAAACCTTTTCCCCAGTTTCTCCCTTGCATGCCCAAGGGCGCACTTGTGCTTGGCCACTCCCTCTTCCTGTCCTCCTCTTGCCTATTCGTGTTTTTACCTCAGGGCCAGGCTGAGAGATTTAGGCCTCATTTGCAGCCTCGGCCTCACTTAGGTAGCCAAGCCTGGTGATGATAATGCCACTGCTGCTGCTGCTTCTGAGGGGGGTCCCTCGCTAGGCGCTATGGAATGTGAGCCCCAGCCTCTGCCACTGCTGCCACTGCCACCATGCTGGCCAAAAGGAAACTGGTGCCGTGGCCCTCAACATCACCCCCACCATCGCTGAGGGACCCAGCCCCACCGGTGGTTGGAGTGGAGCTGCTGGAGTGAGGCACCAGTTATGGGTCTGAGAGGAGTGGGTGAAGGGTGAGGTATTTGTAAGGGGCAGCCGGGGAGAGTGAGAAAAAAGGAGGAGAATTTGCTCCTGGAAGGTTATTTTGGGGTTGTGAGGGATTGTGTGGAGCTGAGGCGGTGAAAGGTCGGGGGAGCCACTGGGAAGGAGGATGCGATCGACCTTTGGGGGAGCATCCTGATCCACGAACGGGGTGGTGGTGCCACATCCAGGTGAAGCCCTGAGAGGTAGGCAAAGCTGGAGGTCATGGAGCAGCTTGGAGGAACCGGGACTGCCGGTGCTGGTGGTTGAGAGAAACTTCATTGGCCTTTAGGGTACAGGAAATGGTGGAGGAAGTATGGGGGCATTGGGATGTGCCCCATGGGAAAGAGGAATGAGGTCCTGCCAGGCAGGTTCTTCTAGCCTGAGATGGCCCCTAATGCCATCATTACTCAAGGAGAATATTTCTGGCTCAGAGTTAAAATGAAGGATCCTAGGGGGGTGTCTCTGAGGATGGTGGTTTTCTTGCAGATGTTCCAGGATCCAAAGTGGAATAATAAGTGAACTAATAATGTTACCTAATTTGGGTCATGAGGCATCTACAAGAAAGCCACAAAGCTCAGAGAGGACCAAGGAACCCACAACCGCCCTCCTCCTCCTCTTCTTTTCTTCTCTTCCACTCTACAAACCCCATTCTCTTCTGGCACTGCTGATGTTACCTGGTTTGGGTCATGAGACATCTGCAAGAAATACTGAATGGAAATGGCACCCCTGCCCTGCCCCCTGCCTCACCTCTCCCTGCAGGATGAGCCTCCTGCCCACCGTCCCATCTGCCAGAGACTCCCTGGATCTCCCCCAACCATGCACGGCCTCCACGGCCCCTCCCCACGAGGATCATCGAGGTGGCCACTCCCACCCCGGCCACACCCACCCAGTCTGCCATGACCACTGCAGCCACACCCACACAGTGGCCATGCCCACCCAGTGGGCCACATGCACCCGGCAACCGATGATAAATAAGTGGGGTTTGGGTTGCAGTTTGGGCACTCGGTCTCTAAAAGGTTCACCATTACTGCTATAGTGCAACATAGAGCTTTGATATATAAGAACTTCCAAGATTCTATTATTCTAATAAGATGACTTTGCGTTAACTTTGGAAAGATAAAAAACAGCCACTATATGTCCTGTTCTCTGTTGCATCTGATTAAAGACATATATTCTATCAGTATTTAGGAGTCACTGGCAGAATATTGACATAAGTATAAAGAATCTTAAGATTGAAAGAATCAATGCAGGGTATTCTTAGGGTTAACAATGAACATCATAAATAAATCTTGTCAACTTTCATTTCATTCCATTCTTCTATATCTTCTCCCAAATTTTTATTTGTCCATTGAAGCTCAAACTCATAAGATGAGAAGCATAATAAGTTTATTTTTATTTTCTTCTTCTATTCCAAGTCTAGGCCAGCTGTGATGAACAGGAGAGCCAATATTGACAACATGTGTAAAGTATCAAAACTGTAAGCAAAAGAACAAATAGAAAGAAAAGAATATTTTTAATAAAAAGAGAGCTGTGAAAGAACAGGAAAAAATGATTGAAGTAACTCAGAAAATCATTAACGTCCACATATTTAGCAAAATTTAGCAGTATGGAAAAGGGTTGATGGTTGGTGAATAATATCAGCATCATTTTCCAATCTTTTATGCTCATTAACCTATATTCAGCAGAAGGAGTTAATCAATTAGTAAATACTCTTTGTGTAGTATGGAGGCAATCTAAAACAAGGCAATTATTCTAGCTGGTGTGGTTAATGCAAAATTAACCAGAAATTAACAATATTAACCATAAATTATTTTTCCATATACTTTTAGATTTCCACAGTCTTCATGATCCAGTTAACAGAACCAATAGCATATGAACTAACTAGAGTCACATGATCATCCATCCACTGGTCAGTGTAATGTACTATTAGTCAGTCCTTATTCTCTGATGATTCCAGCTGTACAGTTGCTCATTCTGCTTCTGGTCACACCAGCCAAGTATACCAGAGTCAACATCTTCGTTAGATGCAAGTGATGTATCCACCAAGATAGTTTTTGATATTTAGTTGTAGTAAGACTGCAACACTTCAAAAGAGGTCTTCTGGGATTAAGTGTCTGGTCCATTTCAACCATAACCAACCCTCCAATTTAACATTTGGGGAATGATTCTCTATGTGAGTCAATCCAATAATATACAGCAACATCCTCTTTACTTTATACCTATAGAAATCATCCTCGCCCTCCAAGCAAGATTCAATATGAAAGTGAGACACTTCTTTATTTTATCCAGTTTATTTGTAGCAGTCACATTAATTCATTCCAATAAGTACAGGTAGTCCTCAACTTACGACCACAATTGAGCCCAAAATTTATGTTAAGTGAGAAATTTGCTAAATGAGTTTTGCTCCATTTTACGACTTTTCTTGCCACATTTGTTAAGTGAATCACTTCAATTGTTAAACTGGTAACAAGGTTGTTAAGAGAATCTGGTTTCCCCATTGACTTTGCTTGTTAGATGGTTGCATGACCCTGGGACATTGCAACTGTCATAAATATGAGTCAGTTGTCAAGCATGTGAATGTAAATCACATGACCATAGGGATGCTGCAATGGTCATAAGTGTGAAAAATGGTCATAAGTCACTTTTTTCAGTGCTGCTTGTAACTTCAAACAGTCACTAAATGAACTGTTGTCAGTCAAGGACTACCTGTATAATACCTGAAGATAAAACAATGTGCCTTCAAATTAATATTACACATTAATAGCACTTATACTAAGAGCACTTATATTAGTATTCATTACAATAAGATCTTTTGTCACATATGGGAAACTCCAAAATGATGGAAAAGGAGATAAAGAAGGATCTTAGTAACAGGAGTAGCATCTGGCTTTTGTGTGGGCAAAGTTTCCACACCAAGTTTTCATTTCGAAAACATACAGAACATGTTTAAGTGTATAAGCTTAATTTGTAAGAACAAAAGGGGGCTCAAGATAGCTAAGTTCATAAGGTTAGGGTTTTAACATACCAACAAAAGATAAAGGACATGAGTAGAAGTAGTAGCAGAAGTGGCTGCTGAAAGCCCATGAGTGGACCAAAATTTAAGAACCTGATGTCTCATTATAGCCCTTTAAGCATGACCCACACAATAAGTAAGGCATGTATGAATAGATAAAACAACTTTTGGGATTACTATATGCCTAATTCTGGACTATGGAATGATTCAGATCGTTCCATAGTCCAGAATTAGGCATATAGTCCTGATTTGATTAGGGTGACTATTCCTCAGAAGATAATATCTGTTTTTAACACAATTAGAATCTGAACATAACAGAAAAAAGAGAACTCTCTAAAGAAATCTCAGGAGCTGTGAGAGCTAGAGATCTTGTAGGAGAAATTGTGTCATAAAACTTGAATAATAGCAAAGTTCATAAAAAGGTAAGAGAGAAAGCATCCAAAGGAACAACAGCTGGCCCCATTTTTTTTGAAATATCCATAGTCATGTACAACTCTAAATGCATGCCTCAACTGTGTCAATATTAACAGAAGCATACTGTCAAGGATAAAAAGGTCATAACTTTCAGCAGGGTGAGTGCATGTATCTAATAGAGGCTTGCCAACTATTAATATGGCAAAAGGAAATGAACAGTGTAGCCAGTGGCATGTTTCATAAAGGTACAGGTAGTGTCTACTTACAATCATAGTTGGGACTGGAATTTTAATTGTAAAGTGGTGGGGATTGTAAGCTGTCACACCATATGACCAGATGCAATTTTATGACTGTTTTTATGGCAGTTGCAAAGTAAATTACTATGAATCATGTGTCCTTAAGCAATCTAGCTTATTCAATAGATTTTTTTTGCTGTTGTTTCCCACAAACTGGCAAAAAAGTTACAAATTGCAATCACACGACTATAGGATGCTGCAACTGGTTATAAATGTGAACAGGTTGCCAAGCAACTGAACTGAAATTACATGATCACAGGGCTATTGTGATAGTTGTAAGGGAGAGCACAGGTTGTAAAGCACTATTTCCAAGGCTATTGTAACTTTGAATTGTCATAAAATGAATGGTCATAAGTTGAGGACTACCTGTATGATAAAATCAGTACCATTAATATGTAATTTTAGGTCAGTAACCTGTAAAGGCCTTTCTTGCAAATAAAATTTTACTTGATATATAAAATGATATAGCCCTACACATGAGCTACTTACCAGTAACTGGACTAAAAAAAGGCTTAGGGTGGGAAAATATATAAGGAAATATGTAAAAGTTGATGAACCATTATTGTAGTCATTAGGGGGTAGTTAACTGCAACTGTTAGGATATTCCTGAATACCTGCCTCCAGAAGCGGTGAATGCACCAACACTGGAAGTTTTTAAGAAGAAACTGGACAGCCATTTGTCCAAAATGGTATAGGGTTTCCTGCCTCAGCAGGAGGTTGGACTAGATGACCTCCGAGGTCCCTTCCAACTTTATCATCATCATCATCATCATCATCATCATCATCATCATCATCATCATCATCATTATTATTATTATTATTATTAAACATAGCAGCTGCTGCAATTGCTCAAAAGCAAGAAGGTGCGCCTGGTAATTGGATCAGATTTGTAAGAAAAATAGGGTTACTGGTCTTTGATGATTACCATGTAAATGTGTTAGGATCTCAGTTAAGAGTAAATAGCATATTAGGAAGACCTAAAGTAGAACCCTTGACTAGCGCCAGTTTAGCCTAAAAAAGGTACTTTCAAATTCTTTAATCCACTAAAAGTGAAGCTTGTAAAATATCAGGGCACTGAAAGAATTGTCAGACTTGACAATACCCAACTATGTCAAGAAAGTATTGCAATTAGATTATTGACTTCCTGCTAAATTTTGGTATTCTAAATTTTTGTTTGAAGAAAGGTATTTTAAAGCCTAAATATACATCCTTGAATATGAATATTACAAATTATAATTGCTGTGGATTCTACATTCCTTGCTACAGGAAAAATAAAATTAATCTCAGTGTTTATATTGCTTAGCTTTTTATTAGTTCTTTTTTACTTAGCACTTCACCTTAAGCATGTCTTTGTTACACTTGTCAAAATACAGAGTAATTTAAAAACTCCTGAAGGAGGTGGGCAGTTCAAGAATAAAAGTCAGTCAAATAGAGGCATTTTAATTTTTTTTCCTGAAGCTGAAAAGAAGCATGAAAAATGTTTTGAAATGGTAATAACTTTTTCATTAAAATTGACTCTATAAAAATGTTTTATCCAATGTTAGAACTACTGTTTACATAATAGATAGATAAATGGTAAATAAATAGTAAACAGTAAGACTCAAAATTTGATAAGGAAATATGTCAAATATTGAGAGAAGTCGCCTAAACAGTATTTTTTTTTTTAAAAAAATGCTCTCTAAATTTAATGCAGCTATATCAAAGCTTAAATGATTGAATTGATATGAATTAAAATCTAGATTCACACATGCTCTAGTTGGTCATTTAACAGGCTTGCAATATATAGCTATTTCAGTGCTATCAGCAAAATTTGTATGAACTACAGTTTCTTCTTTGGAAGATAATCTTAAAGTACTTTAGCTCTAAATTCAACTCTGAATCCTATACATACATCTGAAAGCTTTTATGAAAATGCTTATTTATCTGGAAGTGTATGGAACAGAAGACAAAGTTAGAGAATAAAATTAATATGTAGGGACACTGGATGGGTCAATTATTATTATCTGAAAACTTAATTTATGTATTTGTCTCTAAATAGTTGATCTGTAATTTGACAATAATACAGTAAACAACCCAATAAATACTGTTGAAATGTAAAACATAATTGAACACATATCACTAAATATTCCTATGAGGTTAAGAGTGGAGAAAAAAACACATTTAGATTTCTGTTTCAAAAGGCTCCCAAATACAATGTCACCTGATAGAATCAGATACATGGAATGTGACCCTTTTTTGCCTATAATATCTCCACATTCTGCAGAAAAACACACCAATCAATGTGGAAACAGTCCAAATTATAACTTATGTAATACATACCCAGATTCAGCATGCTACCTACAAGAGGTAATCTTTAGCTAAATAGTCACTGCATCAATAGAAGAGAAGCCAGCTGAGTTAACACAATCAATAAAAATAATATAATGAGCAATCTTTATACTATAAAATAATAATTATACCCCAAATGATCCCATTTCCTCAGGACCTTGGATCTAATGAACACCATTTAGGCAGTTTCCAAATCTTGCCTCTTTTTAATTTGCTTGCATTAAGATATAGTAAAATCAATTCTCCACCAAATGCATAAAATTGACTTCTGTTTTTAATATTAAGTAGGCTCAAAAGATAGTTGATTGTAAGAACTGCTGGAATCCACTCCAGTGTAAAACCATCTATATTGCTGCATACAATAAGTTTGTCAAAATGAAACACTAAATAGTCAAAATGTAATATTGATTTTTCTTGCATATGGGGCTATCAATGACCCCAGAGTGCTCCCTGTGTTCCAATTTCCATCTTTTGTACATTATTATGTGTGATGCTTCATTACTAATAGATTCTGAAGCATCCTATGCTATGTAATAGATCCTTTTAGCAGAATTCCTGTAGTTGGCAAAGCAGCAGATGGGCAACTGCCAGATTCTGTTATACCATCTGGCTGACTTTGTTTTTCTTCAGGGACAGGGGATTGAAACTCTTTCCTTGCCAAATCTGAATGGTTAACAAAAACATTAGACACTGCATTAGTATCAGGACAGGATGCCTGTCCATCTCCTCAACTTACATACTTTGGGGTTGAGAGGATTTTGTCACCAGGCAATTGATGCTGACAGGGTAAATGAGAACAGAACGTCATCTCAAGGGAACACTTGTTTTAGTGGGGATTAATTCAGCTTTGGTATATTTTTTGCAATAGAGTGCAATCTGGATATGGCAATAAAGGAAATATTTTGATGCCTCCTGGGCTTTTATGGAGAAATAGTGCTTTCACACTCCTTATTGTTTGTCCTGATTGTTAGAAACGGAAATGTAGCTAAAAAAAACATATTTTTTTACTGGGAAATTATACATACATGCACAGACATGCAGATCTATCTATCTATCTATCTATCTATCTATCTATCTATCTATCTATCTATCTATCTATCTATCTATCTATCTATCTGTCTGTCTGTCTGTCTGTCTGTCTGTCTGTCTGTCTGTCTGTCTGTCTGTCTGTCTGTCTGTCTGTCTGTCTGTCTGTCTGTCTGTCCGTCCGTCCGTCCGTCCGTCCGTCCGTCCGTCCGTCCGTCCGTCCGTCCGTCCATCCTTCTATCTTCTATCACCTTCTATCCAGTGGTGGGATTCAGCCAATTCGCACCACTTTGGCAGAATTGGTAGCTAATTTTTTGTTGCCCAGGCCCAGAATGGACTTCTGGAAGTGGCATCCACACAGAGAACCAGTTGTTCACATATTTGAATCCCACCACTGCTTCTATCACCTTGTACCATCTTCTACTACTTTCTACCTTCTATCATCTATCAATCTCACATATGGCCACATAGAGCACCTATTTTATAATCCTGCCTAACTGGCTCACACCAATATTAAATAATAAATAATAAATAAAACCACAAAGACACCTCTGGAAAATGCTGCCAAAGAAATGGCAGAAACTCATTTAGACAGATGCAGAAATCAAGTCTGAGTTGAAAGCACAAAATTCAATGTATAGAACAGATATTTCTGAAATTGAAAGGTACTAGTATTATAGAACAGAAGGCATTATGATCTCTTCCTGGAAGTGAATTTATACTTTGAAACATAGGTTAAAATGGAAATAACTGTGATTAATAGTCTGAAAACATATGAATTTTTCAAAATCAGAATTCACTCAGAAAACAGGAGAGTCAGTGTCCTCCTCTACATTGAGAATCTGGCCCTAAACAAATGCAAAAATATATCTTTGCTTGCTCTTCACCAGTACTGTATCTTTAGGGTTAGCTTAAAAAAATTGGCTAGACCCTTTTTATAACATATTGCTTACTAACCTATATCTCCCTTAAACATATCATTCCCTTTAAGCTACTAAAAATGAAAGAAGGAAATGTTAAAATAAACAAAGGTCAGTTGAAATTCTACAATATTTATGAAGATTATAAAGTCCTTCTTTGCAATGGACCAGAGGTCATGTAGAAATATTATTCTATTTGATAAATGTTTAGCTTGATTTTTTAAAATTGTGCCTAAGGAACTTATATTTATTCATTGTATGTATGTGGCAGAATATATAGTACCAACAATTTAACTCTAAACAGATAGACTGAAGACAAAACAATTAATTATAAATATTTACAAGACTGCCAGTGAATTAATATATACAAACTGCATATAATAAATAATATTTTAATGAACTGTTTGTATTTTTCATGTATATTTCAGATTAAATATATATTTTTGATTCTTCTAACATGGAAAATTTAAAATTTGTGAACTAATATATATCTCAAAGCCAAAATATAATCGCAGGCGTTGTGTTCTCTAAATTTACAAATGCAGATTAAATATTTCCCACAGCCCACTCATAAACAAGTTTATTCAGAAATAAATCCTACCACATTCAGCAGGATTTATTTTAAAAGGAAAGATCAGTAGAGCTTATTATTAGATGAATGTATTTAAGACTGCAGCTTCTAGCTACTGGTATATGAAATAAGATGATAGTCTTATGCTGTAGCCAAACCATATCTTAATTTACACAGGGCATATACCTTGCACGAATGATAGCTACAGGTTCAGCCTTTAACACTCATGTATGAATAAGGAATAACTATAAAAGTCTGGAGAGTGCAGAAAACCGCAAAAGTGGGAAGGAGACTATTGCTTGCAGGAGAAAAATGACCCCATTAGTCTTTTTAGCCATTTTGTTGCACTAAATTGAAAACATTAGACTTCTGATGGAGATAGAAACTCTGTATGGAGGCCTCCCCTATGAAAGAAGATACACTTCTTTAGTGTTGCACTGGTGTCTTTTTCCAGGATTAAAGGCCTGTTACTGGACTTGGCTTCATCCTAACCATTTGGTTGGTTAGAGCATATGTTTTGTGTCAGAACATATTTTTTTGTTGTGTAAGACGGAGCCATAAGAGGAGTTGAATATGTCTTCCTTGCCTTTCTTACTTGTCATGATTTTGTCTTCTTCATTGAGCAGCTGGTATAGTGAATTGTTTCCATTTTCTTTTTTTATAAGACATTCACAGATTTTCCTTTCCTGAAACCAGTTCTACAGTTCTCAACTATTTTCTGGGTTATACTCTTGCTTGGTGATGTCACTGAGTTTTCATTTTCTGTAGGTACCTGTTTTTGTTTTCAAATCTTCACTTTTTTATAGCTACTCTGGTTTCCTTTTTGGTCTCTATTAGTTACTCCTCATTAGAACTGTTTGAAATTCTGCTTTGAACATCTCTTTTTTGAGGAATGTTCACTCAATTTGAGATCCTTTTCTCATTAGCTTCTATTTTTCATTGCTCTGAGTTTATTTTCTTGTGCCCTCTGAATGTTATCAGCTGGTCAGGAATTTCCTGAAACAATGGCACTTACAGGCAGTGGTGGGATTCAGCCAGTTCGCACCACTTGGGCAGAACTGGTAGCTAATTTTTTGTTGCCCAGGCCCAGAATGGACTTCCGGAAGTGGCATCCACACAGAGAACCGGTTGTTCACATATTTGAATCCCACCACTGCTTACAGGGCAGGGAAGATGGTGGCATGGCAGCAAAATCAAAATCTTATCTTTCAGTATGGATGGAATGTTGATGCTATCAAAGAATCAGGCTTTGATTGTACTGTTTTACCTGTCATGTTTTCTCTTTTAACCTTCTCCCTTAGATGCTCTGGTAGCCATGATTGGGCCATGCTTCCCAGAACATCCTTCCCAACTTTTCTGTCAAACAGAAAAATATTTTGGCCTATGAAACTATTTAAGTCTGTGCTCTGTGCTAGGATTTGGGGTTAAAAATTGTACTCAGAAGTATAATATTTAACTTCATAATGCTTTCATTTAACCTAAATCAAGATTCACAGAGCTAAGAAAGTGAAATCATAACAATTTTTGAAGAAAATCCCAGTTGTTTCCTTTTCCTATTTAAGAAAAATGGATGAACACCTTTTTTGTGTTACTACAGATTTACTTTATATTATAAAACTGTCATAAACTGCTTTAAGATCTAGCACAAAGCTTTTCAGGTTTGCTACACTGTTTAGTACTAAATGACACCAAATTAGATAACATAATGACAAATCAAAATTATAAATCTGGTTAGCTATTGTGTTAGAAAATAGCATCATATAAAGCAACTATAGGAATAATTAATATTAGTGTTGTTATGCCACCAAGTAAAGAAAAAGAACTGGTTCAAAAATACAATTAACCAGTGCAATCAGTATTTTTGTATGACACTGCTGTGCTGGACTTTAAAACAAGTGAATTATAAGAAAAATAATCAAATACATCAAACAGATTAAGTGAAATTTAAGCAGAAAAGAACAAGGTTGAGAGGCTGTATTAATTTATGAATTGCAAAAGTAAATGAGCACTACATCTAAACAGATTTATTTAAAATGCTCAGAGTGAACTTTTGATGGTGAATTAAATCATGGAAAATCCATAGGCGAATGAATGAATAGATAAATGCAAGTTACAGTTAAGATTCTGTGAAAAACTAGATTAGTAGTTTGGTCTTTTCCAGTGAGATTCTCACTAATACCTAGATTTTTTAGTTTCAAATTTTATATACTCTTACACAGAGGTCTCCAACTTTTCTGGGCTCACGGCCTGGAGGGAAGGAGAGCAGCTTCCAAATTTGTGTGTGGGCGCGTGCACGCAAACAGGGCCCCACGCAGTGACGGGGCACTAGCGGCCCCGTTTGTGCCCACACGCATGTGCAAACGGAGCAGCGGGTGCTAGCGTGAGTGGGGGGAATGTGCACCCATTCGTGCATGCACCAGCCAGCCATTTCCACAGCCTGCTGGCCAAGAGCCTGCGGCCCAGTCTCAGGTTGCAGCCCATAGGTTGGGGACCCCTGCTCTAACACATTGTCACAAGAGGGCCTGTTTATCGGTGAAGTGCAATATAGTGGAACTCTATCTAAGGGACTTCAATCAACTTCTAACATATAATTTCCAGTTTATATCCTTTTAAACTGTCCAATATAAATTTTCAATTGTAAAAGGTCTAGAAACCTCAAATTTGATTGAACTAAAAGTTTTGACCAACTGATCTGAAATTTCCATGTTCATTACTGTGATTTGAAAGAAATTTCCAGATTTAACTATAAACATTTTAATGGAACTCTGAACTACAGAAGTACAGTAGTAGTAGTTGTTGGCACTAACTATAAGGATTTTATATAAGATTTTAGCAATGGCATTAATGCCGCAACACTTGCATCCTAAAGTATCTATGGCATTTTGGACCCATGCAAAACCACCAATCATTACTAAGATGTGGGCTTTTAGGTATACATCTAATTCAGTTGATATAATAATCCCCACTTTCTAAAATGCATTAATATTTGGCTGGTTCCTCAGCAATATTAATTACAACCTTAATATTCAAATATCACTAATACAGATGGTCCCTACTTGGTGACCACCTGTTCATCAATTATTCAAACTTTTGACAGCATGGAACAAGTTTGACCTATGACTGGTTCTTGTACTTACATCAGTCACAGCATCCCGAGGTTATATGACCTGCTTTTCCACCTTCCTAGAAGCAAAGTCAATGGGGAAGCTGACAGGAAGTTACAAATGGCAACCATGTGATGTGCATTTAAGAATGGTATGAGATTTGCTTAAGAACAGCAACTGGACCCACACTAAGCATTGCAGTCCCGTGGTACTACCCTTTGTGACTACTTCACGTAGCAATGGAAATTTAGATCCCAATTACCATAGTTAAGTGAGGACATGCTTATCAAAATAATAGTAGCATTTTTTGCATTGCCTCTTGTTTCCTTTTCCTTGATATAGGAAAACAATGGTGGTACTTTCTAGCTTTCAGTCATAGATATAGCATACACACACATTAACCACAGCCACTTTGTAAGCAAACCACACCCTTTTTAATGTTTCTCTAGTAAAAACCATCTACATCTGCAGACTTAGCATTTTTAATATACAGCATTTATGACTTCATTTCAGTCATTTGTTAGACAATATTTATTGCATTCATTTCATTTCAAATGTTATCAATATAATATCCTTGTTTCCTAGATAGATTCAGGTACTTAATAAATATCCAAAAGGAAGAAATACTCTTTGTTATGTATATACAGTCAAATAAATCTAGCTACTAGCCCCTCCTTCTGCAGGTGATATAAAAAACTTTTTTTTAAATGAGAGGATAAGCTGTGAGTCAGAGATGGAAAAACAGTAGTCTAACATTGATCTGCCCAGCAGCTTCAGAATTAATTGATGGAATCTTCAGGAATCTGCATTAAATCTCTCTCTC
>NW_015387642.1:69708-78021 GCF_001527695.2 Protobothrops mucrosquamatus
AAAATTGGATTTTGGGTCAGTTGAATTAAACCTCAGAGTGTGATCTATTGTTGTCTCTATAGACTTTTAACAATTTACAGTTATTGATTATTAAACTGCTATTTCATTTATTTTTTACATAACACTCATAGCATTTTGCCAAAAAACTGAGGTCCCCATTTTTACATCCCATGAACATTAACCAGCATCAAAGCAAGAATCATATTGCCAAAGCTTTCCCAGTCCACCCCTAATTCCCCTGCTTTAGACCATCTGTTCCATTCATAAATGCTCAGAACGGCTGTCACATTACTCTTGTACTGATTTTATAGGAGCAGTAATATACCAACAATGTCATAGTGAATGCATATTTTTTGTAAACAAAAAAGATTTGAAATTCATATGGTTCCCTTCAGTATGTGACACTGGAGATGCATGGCTTTTTCCAAGAGTTGAAGTTAACATTTGGAGATCAGATGCCTTTTGCCATGTCAGTTTGGGTATATAAATACAAATGTAAGCATCAGTATCAGTTTATTTGGAAGCCAGGTGTTATAGTTTTTTACACTATGCCAGTTTTAATAGAATGAGAACAGGTTTTTTTAGTTTAAATATAAAATAACTCATCCATTGTATTATAATTGACCATATGGAGATATTTGCTCAACAATTAGCACCTCAAGAGATATTACATCATCATCATCATCATCATCATCATCATCATCATCATTATTATTATTATTATTATTATTATTATTATTATTATTATTATTATTATTATTATTATTATTATTATTATTATTATTATTTCAACTTGTATGCTCCTACTGTTGTTCATAACAATACTATATACTCCAATTTTAAAATGTTTTCAACCCTGAAAAAAGAAGTTTGGGCTGCTCTAGAATTTCTTTTGAACTCAATTTATTGTTACAATCTCATGGAAAGTGCTATTGCTGTTGGTGTTTTTGGTTCCCCCCCCCCATTATGAATCTTTCCATCCTACCTCTGGCTGTTCTTTTTACATTAAGCAATAGGTGAGAAGATCTCAATTATCATGTCTTCCTTGGTTTTCAGTGGTAAATTTGCAGATCACAAGTAGATAATTTTAAATGTATGTATATTAAGTATCCCAGCTATTTCTTTAAAAAATTATTTGGGGTTTTATGTTTGTGATTAAAATTCCTCATATATCTCAGCACAATAAAGTTTCACAATTTTTTCTTAATTTTTTTAATGTACCATAGGCATGGATTGCAAACTGCATCTTGATAAGCTTTGGCTTATCAATTCTTGCTTTGATGCTGGTTATGTTCATGAGATGTGAAAATGGGGACTTCAGTTTTTTGGCAAAATGCTATGAATGTTATGTACACTTATGATAAAGTGACTATCAATGCAGTCCTATTCAGGTTGACTCACATATTAGCCACAGGGTGTCCTGTGGGAACTATTTTCAGGTAAGTGTGCTAAGACTGTAGCCTTTGTCTACGTCTGGAAGTAAAATGAAAGATCTGTGGATGTCATAGGGACAGGGGAAACAATTTCTCTTCCAGTTAATGGCCTCAAAATAACATTAGGCCTTTTGTGGATAACTTCTAAAAATATATCCGCACTGAATTTAAATGAATGTGGAACAACATGACAAGAAGTTGCCTTAAACAGAAATCCGCTGTTTAGCTAACTGAAAAGACGATGTTACTTTCTCATGCAATATTGTGCAGGTACACCTTGCCTCCTCTGTTAAAGACTGGTCAACAATGGTATTTCACCAAATTGGTGGTTAGTACACTCTTTCAGTAAGATGCTATAACCATATGCCTTGAGAAATGTTTGATTATAACAAATAAAATTTTCTCTCCTTCATCTTCTAAAATAGAGGGGACATTTCTCCTATATGACTAGATAGAGTTCAGATTCCTCAAAATTGGGCTTTTCTTAGGAGCAAAATAGGAATATTTTCCACTGCCCTCTTCAGGGTGTATTTTCAACCTTCCTGTCTAGCCAATAGCCCTACATAAGTCTGACCTTTCTTGTTTTTTTCTTTGTTTGTGTCAGAAGCATCACAATTAAAATAAGACATACTATAGGACATAAAATTTAAAATATAAAATACAAGCTTAAAATATGTACAAATTAAACAGATCTTGCCCAGAATGTAGCAACATTAATTGCATTGTGTCACGTTGAGATCCTCAGGGCACACTGATCAGGGTACAAAGGGCAGGTAGACATATGTGTTGTTGTCTGCATGTCATCACAATTGCAAAGAGCAGAAGCAACTGGATAGCCCCATTTGTTCAGAGTGTCTCTGGATCTTGTTGTACCTGTGCACAGTCTATTCAATGATTTCCATACTTCCCAGCTTTCGTCAGACCCAGGTGCCGGCTCCTCCATTGGTTCCATCCAGGGTCAGTTCTTTGTAGCTTTTCATAGATCTTTCTTAAATTTGGGGAACCGATCAAGATCAGCCAGGCTTTGCCAGCTACAGTATGTGCACCAAATGATTGCAAGCTTCAAAACATATTATCTATTTCTTTAATTCATTTCTAATCGCCATCATGATCTATATGAACTTAGATCTATACAGTTCCATAGCAATTCCATAGAATTGCTGTTTCAGCATCTAAATAAGTATGCACAATTTTAACTTTGTATTTATTTGCAAAGTATCTGAAAGCATAGCAAATTAACACATTTTAACAATTTTATTGGTCAGTAGGGATATAGTACTCACCCAGCAACAACTGGATTATTAATTTAAAATAACTACTGTTTTGCCTTTTAAGTCTTGTCCTATCTTTGATGAAATTAATAATCAGAAATAAGTCAACAAAACATCACCATACGAAAGCCAAGAGCCTAGTGAACCTCATTTCCAATAAGTCATACTTGCAGCATACTTGTATCTAAGGAAAATGGAATAATTTTGAACTTTTATTCTGGCTTGACTTGAATTTTCTTCTATGATTTCTAACCGTATAATTTTCTTCTATGGTTTCTTAATGGAGATTGGAGCACATTTATAATTCTGCCAGAAATGATATGCAGCATGGAGGACACTGAAATTTTCTGGGTCAGGAATACAGCTGGATTATATTTGTTTTGCCACATTATTTACTATACTTGAATTTATTGCAGCTGCACTAGTTTGCACCCTCTGTAAGGGTTCCATATTGTGTCCCTGCTGCATTATTTGTGAATTGGATACGATTGTTTCTCACCTGGAAAAATAAAATAAAACTAATTTAAAACATTCAAGTTTTGCACTGGAGTGAAATAAATGAAAATGTATTGCATAAAATCATTCACTCTTATCTGTTATTTTTTTTATTATTTTTGAAACTA
Source organism: Protobothrops mucrosquamatus (assembly GCF_001527695.2). Lineage (NCBI taxonomy): Eukaryota > Metazoa > Chordata > Lepidosauria > Squamata > Viperidae > Protobothrops > Protobothrops mucrosquamatus. Next base: position 73,036 of record NW_015387642.1, read on the forward strand.
TAATTCTGGATTTTATAAAAAGAAAAAAACATTTTTCCAGGTAACTTGATAGCACAAATTAATATTTCCCAAAGGAATATGTAACACTACTTCAATTATAGGATTCAGTAACTAAGGTCCCTTTCTTTATGCAATATTTTCAAATATCATCTGCACAGAGCTGCATATATGTTGGAATTTTTATCTGCTAATATATTTCTGTCCTGCATATGAAATCAATTGTTCTGGTTATCTGATGATTTATAGCTCATTATTAAGATTTAATGTAAATAAATGTTTAGGACAATCTGTAGCAGTTCCTGATCCAGAAAAGTGTCAGGGTATTTTGAATAAGGTTGTCACTCAGTTATGACCCATTTTTGAATATATTTATTGAAACTCATTCCTTCTGAGCTGATGAAGTAATGTGTGCTTTATGCTCAGGTTTAACAGGGCAATCTGAGCCTATGTGTAAGGACCACTTCAACCCCACATCTTAAGAAAGCAGAAGTCTTGGAGATGATTTCTTTCAACAGGAACTTTTATTAAGAGTATTAAGATGTTACGTCCATCGTGGGAAAAGGGGAGATAACATCGGCCTATCTCCAGTTCACGCAGCGATGGTCAGCGGCTTCTTCGCTCCTTCCTCTGAGAGCATAGAAATAAACCAGGCACTGGGTTACATTCCTGATTTCTTCCCTTGTTCTAACTGACAGTTTAGGAAGATAAATTCAGAGAAAGACATAGCACAGGAAGCAATTTGTTACATTGTAGTGGGCAGCGGACACAGAGGCAATAAATGAAGCAAAAGGTTACATTGTAGCGAATAGAGGAAGCAAAAGCAATAACCCCGCAGGCACATCCCCCCTCCCCCTTGGGAGTATGGCAGAACCCAGGGAAAGGTGAGATTTGTTTTTAAGTCAGAGGGGATAGATAGAAATGAAATAGGAATGGGTTCTGACACTATGCTAATCAAATCAGAAAAGTATGCCACCAATAGACAACTGATTCTCAAGAAAGTATGTATGCATTCATACAGTTATGATTAAGTGTCAAATGTAGACACAGACTTCTTCTCGTTTTAGATTTTTAGCAGTACACCATAAAATGCATTCTGGACTTTCACTCATTATGAATAATGAATGAAAGATATTTCTCATATCATCATTCCATTTGTCAATAGAAGCAAAACAACTGCCTCACATTTTTTAGAAACTGATCAACTTGATACATTCTGATATAAACACAGCTAGTGCTGTCAAACTGTTGCCCCTTCATATTATGTACAACTGCATTTTTTGTATCTGGCAGCTTTGAAAGAACCATTATGAATAGCAGTGGTAAATAATTGCAGTTGGTAAGGATTTAGTGTCTTTTTTGGCAAGGAAATTGCCATTTTGGGAATATAATAAACACGAGACCATTTTTTTAATTTTTTAATTTGTTTATCCAGGTTTAACTTAATCTTTTTTATTTTTTAGGTTTTTAGCAAAGTGATCAGAAACTACATGAACTAAATGAATAATCATACCATTTTGCATGGCTGTGCGATGTTTAACAGCATTACTTGGACTAGATGGACTAGATGACCTTCAAGGTCCCTTCCAACTTTACTATTATTATTATTATTATTATTATTATTATTATTATTATTATTATTATTATTATTATTATTATTATTATTATTATTATTATTATTACTTAAAACATACTTCATCATAGATAAACTCTAATGCACAAAGCTCTTGGGCCAAAAGCAAGCAAGCATGTAGGCACGCACACACACATACACAGACATAGTTCTTCAATCTTTTTCTTTTTCCCAGAAACATTAATCTGCTTCTATGTTCTTCACCTTGCATGATACACATAAAAACAGCTGTCTGATCAGTAATTGCTCAGTAGAAACATAGATCCACTCACCAAAAAAGCACCTTCAGGATTGTGTGTTTGCTTGCTCTCTGCAATAGGGAGAATTCCAGAAACCTAATATCTACAGATTCTTTGAAACATGGATAGGCAATAGCAATGTCACTATGGTTGGTAAGGATGGAACATTGGATATTACATTGTTGCATTGAGCATATTTAATTTAATCTATATAAATAAAAATGTAAATGTTAGTTTGTTCAAAGTCTTAAATCTCCGAAAGTTCTTCACCGATTGCTTTGAAATTTTGACACAACGTTGCATTCGAATATGCGCGTTTTTATATACCTACTATTATATAGATGTCACACCTGTGACAGGTAAAAACATGCTTTTTTTGAAAAACAGTGCCATCTGTTGGATGTAAAAGCAACACAAGCTACAATTTTACAATTCCATTTCAATGTTTCCGATTTACGATCCATTTACGATTTCCAAATTTCCAATTTTACGATTCTATTTCAATGTTTCTGATTGCAAAAATATTGTACACCCACAAGCATTGTGAAATTAAACATATTACAAATGTGCGCTTTCTCTTTTCTTTCTTTTCCATTTAACCAGACTGAGCCACAGCAACGCGTGGCCAGGTACAGCTAGTGTTTAAAATAAATAAAAAGCAGAACATTACATAGTTGGTTTGCCACTGGATTTCAGTGTTATTGTGCACTTCAGTGGCTGATCTACAAATCTTATTTACTTTGTTTTCCCATCCTGCCTAGAAGTAAAGCATCAGCACAAGCAGTGCTTTTTTTGTTAAAAAAAAAAGGTGCCGAAACACACACATCATACAACCCTGTGTAGTTGAAAAAAAACACCTTCAATTTTTAGTGTATCTAAAAGACTAGGATTTTGTTCAAGGTAAGTTAATACTATTAATGAGTGGAAATGTCAGCTTTCTATGTGGAATGAAATTGGTCCAATAAAACAAAATTTGGTTGCTTGTAAAAGATTGAATTATTTTTAAGAAGTTGTCAAACAAGGTGGAAAAATTTACATTTGGAGTTTAATATGGATATTGACTTGAAGCAAATTAAAATTGAAACTTTGTCAGTGAACAGATTACTTTTCATTTACTTTTAAGTTAAACCCAATTTAATATATAGATCTGATTAAACCTCATACTGTAGGTCTACCTTTAATCTGACCAATACATAATTAATATATATTATTATTAATAATAATGCCTCCAAATCACAGGACATTGGCTTTATTCTTATTCTTCCCCTCTGCAGTTTGAATATAAAGTATAAAAGACTAAAAAGAGGTTTTCGTAGACATCCCAGCTTTTGAACTACCCAAGGAACCGAAACAGCAAAGTTTCGCTGTCGGACAAACTTCCATGCCAGCCACCTTTCTTTCCTCTTGCTTCACCTCTTTTTAACCTCACACCCCACCTTCTGTAAGGCAAGGGAAAAGGCTCACTCACTCTCTCATGAAAGACGACCTCCATGTTTATGTGTCTCCCACCTCCACCATTGGCTTCCACACCACATGGTCTGACCCAGCCAATCAAGCCATGCTCCGGCTATGGTGCTCCGGTGCCTCATGATGCCTAGAGGAAGCAGACAATGCCGGAGCAGACCCTGCTCGCACCGTATCGCCAGCAGGGCATTTTCAAAAGCAAACAAGGGTAGGAAGAGCAACAATAGGAAAAGAACGCAACTCTGGAAAATCCATCGAAAAAAGGTGCCAGAACTCTGTTCCAGTGCGTTCTATGACAAAAAATGCCCTGAGTACAAGTAACAATTGCATGAGTGATGGAGAAGCAGAGGAATTACTATTTTATTCCTTTTCCTCATATACATGTACTAATTCAATTTAATATTTTTTTTTCAACTTAAGTACCATGTACCGTGCTTTCCCAAAAATAAGACCCGGTCTTTTTATTATTATTGTTGTTGTTGTTGTTGCTGTTGTTGTTGTTGTTGTTGTTGTTATTATTATTATTATTATTATTATTATTATTATTATTATTATTATTATTATTATTATTATTATTATCTGCCTCCAAAAGAGGCACCAGGTCTTATTTTTGGGGAGTGTCTTTTCCACTCACCTCACGGCGGCTGCACCGACAGCCCCGCCGAATCGGCCCACTTCTTCTGCGGCTGAAGGAAATGCCTCTGCACCAGAGAATGAAGAAAGATGGAATGATCAATCCATAGGTTGGTTCTCGGCTGCGCAAGCCTTTTTGGGGGACACTGCAGAAGAAATGGGGCAGCAAGGAGAAGCAGGTGTCGATTCATGGGAGGCCTGGTAAGTGGGTGTGGGATGCATGGGGCACCTCCACCCCCCAATCCTGTCGTAGCTTGATTTTTAGGTGTGCACCTTGCCTCAAAACTAAGGCTTATTTTGAGGTAGGCCTTATTAGGCCCACCCCCCAAAATCAAGCTAGGGCTTATTTTCAGGGTAGGTCTTACTTTTGGGGAAACATGGTAGCTCTATACTAATTCTGGACAGTGTGACATTGTAATACAATCTGAATCATAACTGTTAAATCTTATCTGAGCTTTAGTTGTCATTATTACTATTACTATTACTATTACTATTACTATTACTATTACTATTACTATTACTATTACTATTACTATTACTGATGATGATGATGATGATGATGATGATGATGATGATGATGATGATAGAAGAAGAAGAATTGGAAGGGACTTTAGAGGTCTTCTAGTCCAACCCCCTGCTCAGGCAGGAAACCATATACCATTTCAGACAAATTGGAAGAAACTGTCTATCTAGACTCGCGCCAGTCTGGCTTCCGGCCTGGGCACAGCACGGAAACGGCATTGGTCGCGTTGGTTGATGATCTCTGGAGGGCTCGGGATAGGGGCTGTTCCTCTATCCTGGTCCTGTTAGACCTCTCAGCAGCTTTTGATACCATCGACCATGGTATCTTGTTGCACCGGTTAGGGGGGTTGGGGTTGGGGGGCACCGTTTTACGGTGGTTCTCCTCCTACCTCTCGGACCGGACACAATTTGTGTTGGCAGGGGGGCAGAGGTCAACCTCGAGGCGCCTCACTTGTGGGGTACCACAGGGGTCGGTCCTCTCGCCTCTCCTGTTCAACA
>NW_015387642.1:78422-85033 GCF_001527695.2 Protobothrops mucrosquamatus
GCCGGCCTGGCGTAGTTTGGATTGTGTTTCAGTGGGGGGTTTTGTATGGGTGTGTTTTTAGAACAGGCCTATTATTCAATTCGATTTTAAAACAGAAACTATTTATTTATTCGTGGTTTTTAGTATCGCCTGTTCACCGCCCTGAGTCCCGCAAGGGAGATAGGGCGGTATATAAATTTAATAAATAAATAAATAAAATAAATAAAATGGTTGTCCAGTGTCTTCTTAAAAACTTCCAGCATTCACAACTTCTGGAGGCAGGTTTTTCCACTGATTAATTGTTGTTATTGTTGTTGTTATTATTTACCTTCAAGGTCCCTTCCAACTCTGTGTGTCCTGTCCTGTCCAGTCCTGCCCTGCCCTGCCCTATTCTATTCTATTCTATTCTATTCTATTCTATTCTATTCTATTCTATTCTATTCTATTCTACTCTACTCTACTCTACTCTACTCTACTCTACTCTACTCTACTCTACTATTCTATTCTATTCTATTCTATTCTATTCTATTCTATTCTACTCTATTCTATTCTATTCTATTCTGATGTGATGTGGGCTTGTAAGATTCCATTTCCTGAGAATTTTTACCCAGTTTACATTATTATTTTACTTATTTTCCCCCATGTAACTCCTTTTTCCCTTTCCTCTAAATCAAAAGGCTAAAAAAGAATTAATACACTCAATACCTTTTCCTCTGCTCTGCAACTTGGTGCAATACTGCTATCTTATCTTGAGTTGACTTTCTACAGTTCCAAGGACAAATTATAGATTTCTTCCTTCACCCTTTGTTAGAGAGCTATGCCAGCAAGCTGCTCATCTCAGTCAAATTTGAAATAACTTTTCTTTCTTGTGGTATGAAAATAATTAACTTGAAAGGATATCCTCACTTGTAACAAATCTCACCATGCATACGTTTTATTGTCAGTGATTTAAATTCCTTTCTTTGCTGCAATGTAGCCATGCTAAAGTCTTGGAATAAGAGCACTCTTTCACCATTTTATTTAATCTCCTCTAGTTCATATTATTTTCTTAGAATATTGTATTTCATATTTGAATGAACAAACCTGATCAAGATATCTATAGGCTTCCAAGTATACCTAGCAGAGTAAACTTGTAAGTACTATCTTTATCTGAAGGTTTAAATTAGACCTCAGGTTGTTAATTTTAGAAATAAGATAAGTAGTCAAATCAGTCGTTCTAATTTTCTCCTATACTCCTTAATCCTTAAAGTGTTTTTCCTGTGTACCTGCCAACTCAGGCTTAATTTCAGACATATTATTTTGAGCCTTGCTTATCTCTAGATCAATGTTTCTCTACCTCAGCAAATTTAAAATGAGAGGACTTCAACCCCAATCAGCATGCTGGCTGGGGAATTCTGGGAATTGAAGTATTCCTATCTTAAAGTTGTTGAGGTTGAGAAACACTCTTCTAAATTATTATTTATAGCCAGTCTTAAGTTTTGCTGGCAACCTATATTTCTAATTTGCCTTGATATTTCTTTATATTATTTATATATCTGTTCAGATAAACCTGCCAGGTCTTTAGTTATTCCAAAATCATATTTATCCCAACCTACTTCAGTTCTTTTTCATATTCTTTTATTAGTTGTACAATTCACTCTATATCAGGAACTACTCATAACTGTGGCCAATGGTTTCTTCCTCTATTGCATTTTCTTTGTTACTCAAACAAAACTTATTTTATTCCCAAACTTGATTATATTTTAATACCCTGATTTTAGTTGTTTGGGTAGCTAACTGCAATATATGTCTGAATGTTATATATAGCCATGTTCTGATATCATTATCTTTTAGGAAAATCCATTCTATGAATTTAAGATGGTACATAAATACAGTATGACATTGTAAGCCAGATGGAATGGGATTTTGAGTCATTTTTTAAAAAGTATAAATAAGTAAATTCTGAGATTATTAATTGAATAGAATGCCTTTAAGGCCCCTATTTATGGACAAAATGCTTCATGGAAAAAGAAAATAATTGAAGTGTAATAATCTATGAAATTATTTGGGCAGAAATACAAGGTAGCCTAAAATCTCATACACTTGTTCATTTTTAGACACTTGTTACTGAAGATTTATAAAATTGTGCAAAGCTAGATTATTAGGATCAAAAAAGATAATGGGAATAGATTCCTAGTAAATCAGCATCTATATAATTAAAGATTCAGAGGGCAAAATAGTATATAAAGGCTCTCATCTATTAACTCAATAATTCATAATGCTGATTTAATTGTTTTGACAGATTATTTTACTAAAACAAATTGCTTTTCAAGATTAGTTTACTTATTTATCATTATTATAACAAAAATAATACAAACTATAAAATCTGGGAAAAGAGAGAGCGCTCCTGATTCTGATTTTTCTACAGGAATGGAAAATATTGAAATTTTAATCAATAAATATATTCATGAATGTGTATAATGCTGCTTTCCTGAGCATTTTCCCTTTTTTTATGATACTGAATGTGAGGATAGAGCCCAGAGAGTCTGCAAGTGATTGTCTGAGTTTTATGGTAAAATGGGGGTGCTAAAATTGTGACAGCAACTCTAGTATAAAGATTGTAAACAATATTATCTCTGATTGTTCATTCAGTTTGTTTGTGTTTTTTAAAGTAGGCCAGAGTTCTCAGATAAAATCAAATTGCCCAAACCAAACATGGAGATTTGAATTATTAGGGCAACAACCTAATTATTACAAAGGGGCCAGTTCCTTTGAAAAATTGATAACTGGATGTTCTCCCTTGGTTCAAACAACATGTGTGGGAATGAAGGGAGATACATCAGTGGATTCAGAGGTACTGGTATGGAAGCCTGCCTGGCACAAAAAGAAAGCCAGAGTTAGATTTAAAAAATGGGATTTAAAAATTCACTTAACGGGCTAAGTAGCTCTTTGGAGTGATTGGTTTAATATCCAGGATTAAGACTTATAAGGGAAATTAAAATTAATTGTTAGTTTATAGTTTTGATTGTCAGGTGGAAATACATTTGTGATAATGGAAGATTTTTGTTAGTAAATGAAATAGAATATATTTGTGAACAAAGTAAGAAGGTAAATTTTGGACCAACATGTCTATTCTAGTTATGTTAAGTGTTTTATAATGAAATGAGGGAAATTAAAGTTATCCGAAACTTAAATATTGGTTATAAAAGGTTAAATTGAAACATAGAATTGGAATTAAGCAAAACTTAAAAACAGGACTTGGATATGTATAAGTAAAATGTCATTGATAAATGTATTGATTGACTGAGCTTTAGTTAGAAATGTATTAATATGAACATGATATAATATTTAAGGGAACTAGAGAGGGAATCCTTATTGATGTAACCTGAGATATACATGAATGATTTTGTTATTGGACTATTGATTACCCTATCACCACGCTGCTTCCTAAGCACCTGGATGTAAAAATTTGAAAACTTAATAAAACTTGTTCAAAAAAAAAAAAAGACCAGCCTTTTGCTTAAAATCTTTAATCCCCGCTAGTGTCAAGTTTTGAAAATCATCACTTAACTTTTGTTGTGACTTGGATAGCCTAAATAAGTCTGTTTCCCATGAGAAATTGTTTTTTTTCTACTTAATTCCAAAATTTGAGAGTAAAAGTCAATATCCCAAATTGATCTGGAACCTTGATCCATTTAGTCATAAAGAGAAAGAAAGGAAATTTAAGGCACTTGTAGAATTGCAGGAGATGATGGCAGTGGTGGGATTCAGCCGGTTCGTACCACTTCAGCAGAACCGGTAGCTAATTTTTTGTTGTCCAGGCCCAGAATGGACTTCTGAAAGCAGCATCCACACAGAGAACCGGTTGTTTACATATTCGAATCCCACCACTGGATGATGGATATTTTTTCTTAAAAGAATGTAACATTTTAAATTCTTCTTCACTGGAAACCATTGCTTTCATCAGGTATTTTCATTTTGCCATCCAGCAATGTTAGAGAGTCTGTTTTCTAATTTCATCTCTCCTTTATTAGCCTTTTAAATTATTTGTTTGGTTCTTTAATTTAAAAATATTATTCCCACTTCAACATTGTTAATGTAAGTTCAGTGAAATGATCAAATTAGTTATTGATGCTTACAACTAATGCATTATTTTCTATCTTGTTATAGAAAGTAAATATCAATATTTGTAATTCAGTTACTAAAGCAATTATTGGTTCTTTATTTTGGGTATTAAATCAGCTGCTAATCCTTTTAAACTGAGTTCTTAAAGTTTGTTAGAAGAAATTTGTTATATTGGTAAGAATTTATGTCTTTCCACTTATAATATCTGATTCTTGACTCCATGTAATTATATATTTTGCATTGTTTTGGGGGAAGAACAAGTTGTAGCTTAGGACTTTATAGGAATGGAAATATTTCTTTGGAGGATACCAGAGCATTAGGATCCGTTTGTTCCTGTTTTTCCCTTACTGTTTAGATTTCCTTTTTTTAAAAAAAAAAGTTTCATTCTTCAGCTGACTAGAATGCAGACAATTGCTCTATGGAAGTACATATGTGTGGAAGGATGAGGCGCAATGCTTAGTCAATGGCAAATCTCTCAAATTCAACTGGTTTAATTTTCAGGTTTTTTTAAATTTCATACAAACATTTCTAAGGCAGTTCAAATAGATTTTTGTGTATATTTTTACAGCTAGAATTTCTGCAATTTTATTCTATGTGCATATTTTCCAAGGATTTCAATCTTTTCCCCATTCAACCCATATAATGTGTTTCTTAGTAACAGGTGTTTTATGTGTGATTTTTATTAACTCATAAAACTGCACTTCTGTGCAAACACGTATTCTGGCTTTCTTAAATGTTTGGGGACATGCAAATAAAAATCATATAAAAATTCAGATGCAATAAAATTCTTATTCATCTACATTCAATATTCAGCGAGAAAATTCAAAGTCACAGTAGGTTTAAAATCAATTCAATGACGGATCCAAGGAACATGCCTGAATATCATCCAGTTAGCCATCCAGTTCACATCACATTATTGATTTCTTTTATTTTTGCTTTGTATTTCTAATTCAACAATCTTGTACAAAGAACAACTTTATACACTGGTATTGCATGTAATTACAAGTCTGTAATTGAATCTAAATGTTTGCTTGAGCTAACTATTCCTTGCTAATTTATATTTAAGAGAGTTCTTTCATTAAAGTTGCATGTTATTAGATCAATCATTTTGAAGCTAATGCTGAGTTTGGATGGAGTTCAGTGCTTTGGGTTTATATTTACTGTTTTTGTACCATCCTAATAATATCTCTAAATCACATTCAAACAGTTTGGAATGATACAAACGGTTTGCATATGGTAACATGGTAAAATAAATGGGGGACATGATAAAATAAACAGGAGAATCCCAGATTAGGATGCTTATATGATGACCAAGCATCTTTGTAAGACATAAGAGATGCAAAGCATAAGCAAAGGTCATTGACAGAGTACAGTGATGGTATTCAAAACTAGTACCTTTGGTTCACTGAGAAGGTTCCTGAGATTTCAAGATTTCAAAATTCTTGCAAGACAAACAGTCTTACTTCAAATTGCAGTAGGCTTCATGTATTCGTAACAATACTATTTGCTAGCACGAAAGTTTCAGATCCTAAGAACTTCTAATTTGCATTAATACAAGTTATTTGTAATAAAATCTAGAGTCTGTGAAGTTAGAGTTTTCAGCTAGCAGAGTTTGGCATTACATAAAAACATTGTTTAATGCAGATACCCGGGGTTATAATATGTGTTCTTAAATAACCTTGATAACCTATTACTTTTCTATTCTAATATTCACAGTTACAAGAGATTTTAACTGCTTTACTGTTTAATGATTTCAGTGAAAAAATGTAAATGTATCAGAGTGAAGTACTAATGACTTGTTAAGAATAAATTACTGATGAATGCAAGATTATAATAGCTATTATTACCAATACCTGTTAAGATCTGACATAAAAATAACTCTTATGTAACACTTCTTCACACCTCCCTCCACAAAAAAATCTGTTTAAAGATTTCTAATATTTTCTGGTTTGTTTTACTTCTGAAATAATTTGCTAAGAATAGGCTAGTTTCCTACTTTGCTCTTAAAATTAGGATAGCATAAAATAAAACAAGGAAACAGATTAAGATAGTCAAGAGGAAATAGAAAGTCAGGAAGAAAACTAAGGTTAAATAAAAGTATCTGTCTCTTTCCATACAGCTTTTGGTATAAAAAATAATATATACCAAACATTAAAAAACATACCTCAGTAGTACTTTCTTTTGAAGTCTTTATTGACTTCAATAAGTCTTCTTCAATTGTTGTTGTTTTAACTGTTCAGTCGTGTTCTACTCTTGATGACTTTATAGCCAAGTTCTCTCCATACTACCTTGTTAAGCACAGCTTCTTCCAGTTGTTGGATGTTCATGTTTGTATCAGTTTTGATGTTATCAAGCTAGCTTATTCTTTGCTTGCCCCTTCTTCTTGTTTCACTAACCATTCCTAATATCATTGATTTCTCCAATGAATTGGCATGACATGGCCAAAGTAAATCAGACATGGTCCTATGATTTGGGCTTCTAGTGATGTGTCTGGGTTTATATGATTCAGCACCTCTCTATTAGTTACT
>NW_015387642.1:85244-88543 GCF_001527695.2 Protobothrops mucrosquamatus
TACTCTCGCTATCCATCATAATGGAATATATCATGCATATGAATGCAGTTCAAAAGTGTTAATTCTTCTTTGATCAGCTGTTCTTAATGTCCAACTCTTATATCCATACATCATTATTGCTCTAACTAGCCTGCTTTTTGTATTTATTTCGATATCTCTGCTTTTCCAGATCATGTTAACCATTGCAGTGTGGCCTATGTTTGATTTCAGAGTAGAACTGCCATTGTGAATAATTTTTGATCCAATGAAGATAAATTCTCAAACTAATTCAATTTCTTTCTTGTTGATTTTAAACATTTCATGTCCATCTACAACTGTTGTCATTATCTTTGTTTTCCTGATGTTATGACTCAATCCTATTTTAACCTTCCATCTTTGATTTTTTCCTGATTATTTTCCTTATTTTCAGCAAATAGTGTTATATCATCTGTGTACTCCAAATTATTTACGGTTCTCCCCCCAAATTTTACTGCAACACCAGGCAGTTACAGATTTAATTTCCAGATCATAATTTCAGCATACAGATTGAACAAAAATGGTGATAAAATACATCCCTCTCTAACTCCCTTACTGATCCTGAACCAATCTGTGTCATCATAAAGTGTTCTCACTGTTGCCTCCTGGTCAGTGTACAGTGATCTGATGAGTCTGATCGGGTAGGTTGGGCCACCAAGATCATGCAAAGCTGCCCATAGCTTATTGGGTTCTACACAGTTAAAAGCTTTTTGTAATTGATAAAATACATATTATAGATCCTTTTGATATTCACATGCCTTTTTCATAATCCATCTAATATTGGCAATGTGATCTCAAGTGCTGTGCCCCTGTCTAAAGCCAGCTTGTACATCAGATAACTCTTGATTGATGACATTCTGTAGCCTCTTTTAATGATTCTTAACAGAAAAAGAAATCAATGCAATTTTGTGATAGTTGGAGCAGTTTCTGGCATTGCCTTTCTTTACTAACAGGATATAAACAGATCTTTTTCAGTCCTGAGGCTCAGTACAAATTTAATAAAAACTTAAAAAGTAGAGTTTTTTAAGCCTGCTTGCATATCAGTTATTGGCATTAACCTTGCAATATCAATTATTGGTACCAATATTAGTAATATTTTATCTCTCAGTTCAATACCTGATTTAATAAGACTCAGTTGCCTAAATTGATAGAATAGTATGGAACCATCTTCCTTTTCTCTATCCACTATTACGTTTGATCCCTCTATTTCTAATCTTTTATTTATTCTGAATTCACTTTTGCTTTTGTCTTATACGAGAAATTGAATCAGTTGGCTATATTTTTCTACAAATTCCTTTTTTCCTACCTTGAGAATGTAATTATGCTGCTTCTATTTAATCACCACAGAAAACTAAATGGCAAAGATTTGGTTCTTTTCTTCTTTAAAGGTGTCAGTAATAATTTCCAGAAATTACCATTATAATCTGTTATGAGATTGTTTAGTCTCATACTGTGAATTACTTAGTCTCATACTGTTTATTTTTTGTTGTTGTTTATTTTATGTAACAGTCAACAATAAGTATGTCAATGTCACTAGCCATTAGCCATGATGGATACTATAGTTTTTAAAAGCTTCTCTTTATTGTGCTTGGATTAGTCTAAAACTATAATAAACTAGTCATCATCATCCTCTGACAAAGTGAAATTCAAGCCAAGTCAATAATACTGGTTTATACAGTACGGAATATAGGATACATCTAGCCAGGGCTTTTTTTCTCATAGAACGCCCAGAACGGAGTTCCGGCACCTTTTTTGGATGGAACCTTGTAGGGTAGGCAAGGCGGGTTGTACGATGGGTGTGAGTTCTGGCACCTTTTTTTTTTTTTTTTTTTTTACCAAAAAAGCACTGCATCTAGCTATTTGCTTAAGGTAGAATAGGGAAGCTTAAAGTTTAGAAATTTGTTTGTGGAGTTTAACATGCTTTGGTTAAGTGATAATATTCAATGTAAATAATAATGAACAACATTTGTTGGTTTATATAAATTATAATGGAAACAGAACTCAACAATATCACTTTTGTAACAGATAATATAACAAGGTATATAAAAGGGACACCAAATTATACTGATATTTTTTTTCAAAAATTAAAACTGCTGTCATGGTTCCGAAAGACGAAACTCTTCAAAGAACTTTGAGGCATTGTTTACCTTAAAGAATCTTTAATTGAGAAACTTAGCTTCGGCATGTAAATAGGCGAAGCCAAAATCTGAATTCTCCTACCCTAAACACATAGTACTGAAGCATAATTCACTCCTCCAATTAACAGTCATTAATCACATTCTCCAATTAGTTTCAAGTGCGAACTTTCCCTCCCATTCCATAACCGCCATTTCTTATCTTCTCTTGGGGAAAAAACAGACCAACCTATCAAAAATAGTGCCATAAAAAACAGAATAGAAATACAAATTAAGATAGGCAAGAAAATGGTAAGTGAGCACCTGTCCAGCCTAGACAAGTTCAAATTGCCAGGACTAGATGGATTACACCCCAAGGTTCTCAAGGAACTGGCAGATGTGATCTCAGAACCACTGAACTATATTTTTCAAAGATCCTGAAGCACTGAGGAACTACCAGAGGACTGGAAAAGAGTTAATGTAGTTCCCATCTTCAAAAAAGGAAAAAAAATGGACCCAGGAAATTACAGACCTATCAGCCTGACCTCAATACCTGGGAAGATTCTGGAAAAGATAATCAAACAACGAATCAGTGAACACCTAGAGGCAAACAAAATCACTACTAAAAGCCAAGATGGGTTTGTCAAAAACAGATCATGCCAGACAAACATTATTGCATTCTTTGACCAAGTGACAAAATTAGTGGATCAGAGGAATGCTGTGGATATAATTTACTTGGACTTCAGTAAGGCATTTGATAAAGTAGATCACAACCTACTACTTGACAAGATAGAAAAATGTGGGGTAGATAGCATCACCACCAGATGGATCCGTAGCTGGCTGACCGGCCGTACTTAGCGTGTGGTCCTCAATGGAACTGCATCTACATGGAGGGAAGTGTGTAGTGGGGTTCCCCAGGGCTCTGTTCTGGGCCCAGTGCTCTTCAACATCTTCATCAATGATTTGGACGAGGGGATAGATGGGGAACTCATCAAATTTGCAGACGACACCAAGATGGCAGGAATAGCCAACACTCCAGAAGACAGGCTTAAGATACAGAAGGATCTGGACAGACTTGAATACTGGGCGCTATCTAACAAAATGAAAATCAATGGTGAAAAAAGCAAGGTTCTACATTTAGGCAAGAAAAACCAAATACACAGGTATAGT
>NW_015387642.1:89876-93477 GCF_001527695.2 Protobothrops mucrosquamatus
GTTTAATGAAGAGAAGGACGAGGGGGGACATGATAGCAGTGTTCCAATATCTCAGGGGCTGCCACAAAGAAGAGGGAGTCAAGCTATTTTCCAAGGCACCTGAAGGCAGGACAAGAAGCAACAGGTGGAAACTAAGCAAGGAGAGAAGCAACCTAGAACTAAGGAGAAACTTCCTGACAGTTAGAACAATTAACCAGTGGAACAACCTGCCTCCAGAAGCGGTGAATGCTCCAACACTGGAAGTTTTTAAGAAGAGACTGGACAGCCATTTATTCGAAATGGTAAAGGGATTCCTGCCTGAGCAGGAGGTTGGACTAGATGACCTCCAAGGTCCCTTCCAACTTTACTACTACTACTATTATTATTATTATTATTATTATTATTATTATTATTATTATTATTATTATTATTATTATTATTATTATTATTATTATTACCTTGAAGAATACTCTACTGAGATATTGTTATGTCTAACTAATCCCCATGCACATTCTTCTCCCTCCCCTCCAGCACCATCTAATTCTAACTCTAAAAATAATACACAGGTTAAAGAGAAAATGGCTGCGTCTTCATATATTGTCAAAGCAAGAACATCCGATGTTAGCAGCGTTGACAACTGCATTACTGAAAAACTCAGAACCATATACACAACTGCTAATGGAAGCATTAGTTTAAAGAAAACATCAGTGAACTTGTTTATTTTAATTGCCTTTAAGAATAAATCATATATCCAAATCAGACTGCACATACAAAAAAAATCCTTCAAATTCAGACTGAATGGAATTTGAGGCACTTCTGATCTTGAAGTAAATTGGATGTTGGAAATTGTTCTCACCAGATGTTAAGCAGGATTTTTCCCAGCCAAAATGTTTTGTAACATTAGAAAGGTAGAAATGTGACTTGGTCCAAAGAAGCACTAGGATGGCTCTGAAATTAGTAACTTGAGTATTTCTTTATTGGCTACCAATATTTCTTTTCTCTCTGTCTGATATCATATATTCAATTCTATAAACCTTTAATGCTAGTTAGCAGTGAGCAAAAAGGATTTTTTTACTGCAGCTTCCTACTCTGAGGTCGAAAATGTATTCTCCAATTCAAATAAAGCCATTTAGCTTTCCATTAATAATTTTTGAAAATATTGCCCGTTTAATTTCAGGAGATTCACAACCTAATTCAACTGATCATTATCTATCTATCTATCTATCTATCTATCTATCTATCTATCTATCTATCTATCTATCTATCTATCTATCTATCTATCTATCTACCTACCTACCTACCTACCTACCTACCTACCTATCTATCCATCCATCCATCCATCCATCCATCCATCCATCCATCCATCCAGTGGTGGGATTCAAATATGTGAACAACCAGTTCTCTGTATGGATGCCAATTCCAGAAGTCCATTCTGGGCCTGGGCAAAAAAAAATTAGCTACCGGTTCTGCCAAAGTGGTGCAAACTGGCTGAATCCCACCACTGTATCTATCTATCTATCTATCTATCTATCTATCTATCTATCTATCTATCTATCTATCTATCTATCTATCTATCTATCTATCTATCTATCTATCTATCTATCTATCTATCTATCTATCCATCCATCCATCCATCCATCCATCCATCCATCCATCCATCCATCCATCCATCCATCCATCCATCTATCTATCTATCTATCTATCTATCTATCTATCTATCTATCTATCTATCTATCATCTGGCATGGAATGGAATATAATGAAATATTCTTTATTGGCCAAGTGTAATTGGACACAACAAGTGTGACTGGATGGATGGACTATCATCCATCCATCCGTCCGTCCGTCCATCCATCTATCCAATTTTTTACGTTTTAAAGGGTGATATTGACAGGTATGATAGCGTCTTATAGTCATGTTAGTTGAAAAGGTTTTGTGCTAGGAAACATGTTTTAAGCCACTCCTGATCATTTGCATGCAAAGTTGCCTACTATGGCCGATAATAAATGTATGAAAAATGATCAAATTAACTTCCAAGTCATAGACTTTGCTTAATCCCATTTAGCTGCTTTGATTTATAGGAAAGCTAACATTTCATGTTATATGTAACATTGATTCATGCTAATTTCATTAAATAGGCTCAAATGAAAATCTTTACGTGCAGAAATTTGAATCCTGTTTGTTTATTTGCTTCTTAGTTTTTGCTTTCTCTTCATTCCAATATGTTCCAATGGTTTCCAAGAAACCATTGTGCTTCTTGAGTACAGGATGAACCAATATAAAAAATATCAGTTAGGCAACTGATTTCTCTCACATAGGCTGCTGTGAGTAAGCCAGGAAACCATGTTGTATTTGTTATTATTTGTGATGCTCTATTGCATATGGATTGTGAAGATTCATGTGTTGAAAACTATTTGCTGTTTGTGATTTTTATGCTTTTGGCAGAGCAAGGGCTGGGCAGCTGCCTCATTCTGTTATTCCACTGGATGGCTTGCAGGGACAAGGGTAATACTGCTTGCTGTTTCCAAAAGGTTAACAAGACAATTAAGAGACTGCATTAGCATCAGGCCAGGAGGCATCTCCAACCATTTACATACTTTGGATTTTGAGAGGATTATATTATTAGACAATTGTTACAGCCAAAGAGAAGAAGCACAGGAGTAAAAGAACTGTAAAGTATCTTAAGGGAGTGCAATGCACTATTGAACGATGAATTCAGCTTTGGTGATTTTTTTAATAAACTGTCCCTGCTGCTGTCAACAAAACTTTGATGTGCCCTTGGCTTCAGAATCAATGTTATGATTCTTTTAGGTGCAGGGGAAGAAGAGTAACATTTCATTTTGTTATTAGTTTCTGCACATACTCCAGATCAATCATTCATGACTTACAGGAAGCTTACTCTTATGCCAGTTTTCAGTTGTATGGCTAATATACGGGCTTAATTCTCTGTTGAATGTTGATGCTTTCAACTGTCTAATAACCTGAATGGGTAAAATAAATGAGATGAATATCTAGTACAAGAAATCCAGTTTGGAGTGAATTAATGGATTTCACCTTTGTAGGATGTTACGCTGACTTGGGATATGAGGTACCAAGGATTCCAATTAAAGTTCACATTAATCTTAGAGTATGTATCCATTCTCTCACTTCTCCAAACTAGCCAATTGAATCTGCCAATATAGTGGTCGTTGCTATTATCTTCTACAGCTTTTTAGCATGTGTTGCTGTGCATCAGTTGTGCTCTTTCCTGGATCAGGAGTCCCTGCGCTCAGTCCCTCAAATCCCAATCATCTCACACTTGGACTGTTGCAACATGCTCTACATGGTGCTATTCTTAAAGACTATTCAGAAGCTACAGCTGGCTCAGAATGCAACTGAGCAGACAGTTCTTGAGGCCCCTAGGGTGGCCCATGTTATATCATTGTTCCACAAACTGCACCATTGTCAATTTGCTTCCATGCCCAATACAAGGTGTTGGCTCTTACCTTTAAAGTCCTTCATGTCATGGGCCCAAGCTATCTGAGAAACCATCTCTTCCTAATAGGATTGCCTGCCCACCTGCATTTGCAGACCCTGCCAGTCAAGGAATTCTCACTGATAGGGTCCAGGAGAAGAGCATTTTT
>NW_015387642.1:95878-98840 GCF_001527695.2 Protobothrops mucrosquamatus
TTCCACAAACTGCACCATTGTCAATTTGCTTCCATGCCCAATACAAGGTGTTGGCTCTTACCTTTAAAGTCCTTCATGTCATGGGCCCAAGCTATCTGAGAAACCATCTCTTCCTAATAGGATTGCCTGCCCACCTGCATTTGCAGACCCTGCCAGTCAAGGAATTCTCACTGATAGGGTCCAGGAGAAGAGCATTTTTTGCCATGGCTCTCACCTTCTGCAACCTCTTGAGGTAAGATCCACATCCACTCTTTTGGCCTTCCAAAAGGGCCTGAAATCCTGACTCTGTCAACTGGCCTAGGGCCCCAATGAAGGCATGTAATCCTGGAGGTTTTTAACTCACTAAGACCCCACTTCCTCCCGATGTGCATCTTGCTACTTTCTTGCCCATCTTTGTCAATTTTAAATTGAACGTAATTTAACATTTAAATATTTATATTGGTGTTTTAATGATTGTAAATTGCCTAGAGTCACTTTTAGGTGAAATGGGCAGCATAAAATTGAATAAAGAAAAAAACAAATAAATAAACAAATTGCTGAATCTTTCCACTCAATGGTTATCTGTTTATATCTATCTGTCTGTCTGTCTGTCTGTCTGTCTGTCTGTCATCTATCTATCATCTCACTAGAAAGTGAATGTTGAAGAGGACAAAAATAATCTCACTTCCGAGGGAATAAATTCCACAAGGTGGGCATTATAGCAGAGAAGACCCATTACCACATGTAATTGCCTAGCAGATGGGATCAGCAGCATATTTTCTCTGCCAGACCTGATGTGACAGACAAATATAATCAGGGAGAGACAGACCCTCAAATAACCCAGTCCCATGCCTGAAACATCAAAAACAGCACCTTACATTGGACCCAGAAGCACACTTGTGTAACTTGTGAAGCAGAGGTGTAACATGTGCTGTACTATGGGTATATGTAACTGCCTGTAGCACTGTATTTTGCACCAGCTGAAGATTGTGGATACTTTTCAAGGGCAGCCCCATGTATAGCATATGACAGAAATCCAAACAAGAAGTTACAAGGGCATGAGTGACAGTGAGCAGAGCCCCCTACTTCATGAATGGGCATAACGGGTGGACAACACAATGATGTGCAAAGGGTCCTAGCTATGGCTGTTTCCTTGTCTTTGAGTCTTGAGTCCAGGAGGGCCCCAGATTGCAAACGGTGCCACCCCATTCAGCACCAAAATGACATAGTTCTAAAGCTGGAAGGCCCCCCAAACCCAAAGCCACTCAGTCTTGCCAGGATTCAGCTGAAGGCTGTTGTTCCCATCCAGAACCTCACAGCCACCAGGCATTGGGATAAGACATTCACAGTATTGCTTAATTCACCAGGGGCAGAGATGTATAAATGGTTATCACCAGAGTAATGATAATACATCAATCCATGACAATGTATGAGCTCACCCAGGGGTCTCATGTAGATATTAAATAGTAGGAGGAAGAGTACTGAAGCCTGCAGCATTACACATAGCAAAGGACAAGGATAGGATCTCTCCTCCCCAAGCAGACCAACTAGAATCAGCTCCAGAGGTAAACCAGCACCACACCATGCCCCCCCATTTTTCTGAGCCAGTTAAGAAGGATACCATGGTTGATAGTATTGAAAGCTACAGAGAGGTCAAATACCATAGGACAAGGAGGATACACAACCTTCATTCTGCCTTCACCAGAGATCACCCCAAAACACAACCAAGGCTATTTCTGTCCCATATCTAGACCTGAATCCTGACTGGAAGGGATCCAGATAATCCACTTCACCCAAGGTCCTCTGTAGTTGCTGCACAACCACATTCTTCTTACAAAAAAGGAAAGTTAGATACAATGGAAATTGTCCAGTATAGTGGATCCCCAGTTTTTGGTATGGGGCCAAGCCATTACTGTCCCAAAAGGTAAAGGAACAACCCCCTCACTCAAGGAGGCATTAAGACAGGGGCCTCCAACCTGTGGGCAGTGGCCACTGGTGGCCCAGTTGGCTACCATGTCGCGAGAATGGCTGGTGAGTGTGTGCATATGTGCTTGCACTTCCCCCCACTCATGCTAGTGCTGCCGTGAGGGGGGTAGCGGCTAGGTGAGTAGTAGTGGCCCCATTTGCCCATGCATGCGAATGCTAATGGCCCTGTTTGCCCATGCATGTGGGTACTAGCAGCCCCATTTGCCCATGCAGATGGGCGCTAGTGGCCCCATTTGCACATGCATGGGGGCGCTAGTGCCACTGCCAGCATTGTGTGGCCTCTAGCAGCCCATTTGCACATGTGTGCAGACACTAGTACCACCATGGTGCATGTGGCCATTTGCGCATACGCACGGGGCTGCATACAAATTTGCCTCCTCTTCCCTTTCCCTCCGGGCTGCCAAACTGGAAAGGTTGGGGCCCTCTGCATTAAGAGACCTACAGTCCACTCACATGACGGCACGTTGTATGTTTAATCAGCCAGAAGAGGCATGGGTCTAAAAAGCAGACCTAAGGACCCTGTCCACTTCTTCAGACCAAACAGATTCAAACCATTTTCAACAGGGCAAGAATTCTCCCTGAGCATCTTTATCAGACCTGTAACAAATCAGATTCTGTCTCAGCATCCAAACTGAGACAGAATCTGATTTCGTCTGACAGATGCTGGGAAAATTCCTCAAAAGGTTCTTGTTTCACTAAGTGGATCCATACAATTTTAAAAAAATAAGACTGGTTGCCTGGTTATCTTTGTCCAATTAATGATATTTGATTCCATATGGCTTTTGCCTATAAATAGTTCTAAGTGACTTTGGGGTAATAAAACACATGATCTACCAGTGCACTCCAAATCCTAGGAGCTCATTAGAAGAAATACAAGAGAGTTTATATATGGTATGTATATATGTATGAGAGTATGCATGTATCTATGTATGCATACACACAGATATATAATCTTCGAGACCGCCTCCTGCCGCAGATTACCTCCCATCGGCCTGTA
>NW_015387642.1:99459-102995 GCF_001527695.2 Protobothrops mucrosquamatus
GGAGGGCCTTCTCTGTGGGAGCTCCCACCCTCTGGAATGAACTACCCCCAGAGATCAGGGTGATCCCTGATCTCCCTTCCTTCCGCCGCGCCCTTAAGACATGGTTATTTCAGCTTGCAGGACTGGCCTAGGGGAAATTTTTAGTGGGGGTTTTAAAATAATTTTAAATTACTTAGGCCAATTATTAATATTTGTTTTTAATCATGTTTTAACTGTAGTTTTTGGTATTTTGTAGTTTTTATCTGGTTGTTAGCCGCCCTGAGTCCGCAAGGAGAAGGGCGGGATATAAATAGAAGCAATAAAATAAAATAAATAAATATACACACAAAAGATTTTTAGCCTTTTCTCAATAAATAAAAAAGCATGTATTTAATCAATGAAATTCTGCTTTAGAGCCATTGGTAGAATCTATTTGTTCAATATAATTTGAATGGGCGCTTTAGAATTTGAATTAGAAATGTCATTATAAATAAATAATAAAGAGAACGTCATCATAAACAAAACAATTAAGAATACTCACACACACACACACACACACACACACAAATATTTAACATTGAACTTTGTCTCTTTATCTGCCAATCTTGTTGAAAATATTTTAACTAATATCAGAAAACCTATATCTTATATTCTTAAGTTTCTTATAAGTTATGGGGGTTGCACCTCTGTTTTTCACTGACAGCATCTGTGTCATAGAACAGCATTCAGGTTTGTTCCCACATAGTTAAACACCAAAAAGCTATTAAAAAGCTGTTTGGGGTCTTGCAAATTGTACTGGCTTTTTCTTGATTCTGTGATTATTAGCATTATAGTTATTTGTGAATTTAAAAGCTTCATAGTTTATATGAGCCATGGTGGCACAGTGATTAGAATGCAGTATTGCAGGCTAACTCTACCCACAGCCAAGAGTTTAATCCTGACTGGCTCAAGGATGACTCAGCCTTCCATCCTTCCCAGAGCAGTAAAATGAAGACCCAAATTGGTGAGGGCAATATGCTGAGATTGTAAACCATGCAGAGAGTGCTGTAAAGCACTATGGGGCAGTATATAAATCTAAGTACTATTGCTATTGCTATTTTTTGCCTGGGATTTTATATAATATTATTGACATTATTGCTCAATAGTTTTCTTTGTCTAAACTATCAAGGGTCCAGTTGATTGTGACAGGTGTAATATAAAATAATAAAGAGTTTGACTCAAAATTCTATCAGTAATCATATACAGACTATTCATTACATATTTGCTTACAAAGTGAGAGACATTTTGAAAGATGGCTTCTTTAAAAGCACCCTCATCTCCAAATAACTGAACACTGTTTTAAATTGGCCCATAAGTTTCTCTTTCATATGAACAACAAATCCTTTCTCTCAATCAAGCAGGCCAGATGCCAGATGCAAAATGGGTGAAGAGAGAATTCATGAACAATAATAAAGACATCAATAAATAACCAGATGAAATGAGCAACTCCCTCACTTTCAGCATCGTTTGCTTAAAAAGCAGATTTTGAGGGCAGAATTCCAAAGATTTCAAGTTCCTGCCTTGACACAGTGAAGGAAGTGAAAGCTGTGAGGTGTTACTAAAGAGACCTGATTTTCAAGAGCTTATTTTGTTTTTATTCTTCATTCCTGTACTTAGTTATGCTAATAAAGTCTATAATTATCAACCATCTTTTACACCGAAAAGACTGATTAGCATAATCAGTCATGGATAGGTAATTTTAATTACGAAATACTATATGTTATATTTACTTACTTGATTTGTGCACTTCAACTTGGTTATATGGCAGAAATCATTATGTATATACATGCAATAATATTCTATTTATGCGTATATGTAATTTATAGGTGCTTTATCAGTCATCCCTATGCAGGAAAAATAATTTGATAAAATAAAAACTATTTTGCATCTCAATTTAAACAAAAAATAATTTCAGTTTTCTGGATTTATGCATTTTTCTACTAATGTTATAATTTGTTTTGAATAATAATTACTTTTTAAATTCTATTGGGTTTTATAAAGATCTGTACAAACACATATACCATACCTCAGCTTTCCAACACTTGGCACCTCCATCTGTTCCAAATTTCTATCCAGCATGGATTTGTGCCCCCTATAAAAAAAGCTAAAATTAAACTGACATTCTCTGCTGAATAAATAAAATATGTGGCCCTAGATGATTTAGGAGTTTTGAATTAATAGCAATATATATCTTTTTGGAATTAATTTTGAATTGGAACAAAAAACTCTAATACTTAGTTTTGTTTGTGTAAGGTTGCCAAAACACAAAGGATAAATATGCTATTATAGTTCTACTCCTGCAGCAAAGCTAAGCTTCACCTGGCCTGAGTTAAGGTCCAGAATGATGTATACATTCATTCTGAATGATTTGTGGGTTACAATCAAGCTTGACATTTGCCCTATAATTGAAGTAGAACTGTCCACTTTCCATTTACTCCATGTGGGACTAAATACCATTGAATGCAATTGCTCTAATGGCAGATTTAGTATCATGGAACAAACTAAAATATTTGCTTTTAATTTTTTTCTAGTATAAGTTAATATTAGCAGATCATTGTATGTTTACATCTGCATACTACTAAAAGTGTTGTTTTATATTTTTGTCATATTGTTTTGTTACCATGCTTCCAAATTAATTAGCACAGCTCATCTTGTTAACAGATTTTTGTTGCTATAAACAACATAATTGACTGTTAATTTGGAAAATATATTTACATCTAGTGATTCAGTAACCATTACTATCTTCAAAGCTAACTAAAAACGGGTCTAATGAGGTTTATGATGCAATATCTCTAATGTAGTGACTCAACTTCCTAACTTGGATTCTTCTTTCCTTTTTCTAATTGCTTTTCTGCCTGATAATTTTTTTCCAAGATTCTTGGATAGACTTTTTGGCCATTATTTCTCATTCTTCTGTATGTGAAAGTTATGACTCAATATCAATTCATGTAATCTAGTTTTAATGAAAATCTGTGGGTAGTTCAGGTCAGGGAATAAATGTGTATTTCTGTAGTTTACATATATGGTAATATATTAATGAGTATTTAAAAAAACTAAAGACCATAGATAGTATTGCCCCAATTGATCAAAATAATAGTTTATAATTTTAATAGTTTTTAATTAGGTTCAGAACCTTAAAGCAACTTTGGATCTTCTCTTTGGAAAAAGTAAGTATATACTCAAGATCATATTGTAGAAGTTGGCTGGCTTTCCTCTGAGTTTGACTTGGATCCTGTATATGAGGAGTCTGCAACTAGTTCCATGTCTTTGTTATAACTAAAGTCTTCTACCTCCTTGTGCCAATGACATAGTCAATTTGATTTCTGTGTGCTCCAACCAATGAGGTCCATGTATACAGATGAAATTCAATTACTTAAAAACCATGTTATCCATAAAGCAACAACTGAATTAGAAGAAAGTGATAACTTGTTCTTCTCTTCATTTCTATTTCCTAGACCATTTAGCTCAACTACATTTTCCTTTTTCCATTTTGGGCATTCCAGTCTCGAGTTATAAGC